>NC_081162.1:25874999-26162499 GCF_012432095.1 Onychostoma macrolepis
GTATTGCAGGCTCATCAGCCTTCCAGAAACCTTTAGCCACACATTAAGTGCAGTCTGCGTTCAGGAGGTGCTGAGCGGCTGTAATTTCAGCCGAAGGGAGTAATAAACGTGGTATAGGATATAAGTGAAACGAAGTAGAGCATGAGTAACCCACGTTTGTTCACGAGCTAACAGGTACAGCCTGGGAGAATGGTTCGAGCTTTCAGCTGTTAGTATCCCTTCGGCAAGCAGAGCGAGTTTTACGGTGAAGTCAAGCAATGGTTGTGATGCATGGAGAGATTGCAACAAAGAATTGAGACAACGAATACTTCAGTAATGAAGTTTATTGCATCTGAGTAAAATAAATCGAAGGGACCCGTCAGAAACTCTCTGCCTCCTTTTGTTCGACTCTGAAGGGCTGCTACAGTCAGTGAGTGTCGGACGTTGTTTTATAGGTGGAGGCCGAGGCCGTCAACCGGGCTGTGACCGTCGCCAATCAGACCAACTGCCCACTCTACATCACCAAAGTGATGAGCAAGAGCGCTGCAGATGTCATCGCACAGGCCAGGAAAAAAGGTACAACAGATGTTTGATAGAAAAGTCCAATGTGTTGATTAGCTTCGCAGTAAATCACCCAAAAGGGCCTGGAAAATGGCACATGGTTTCATTCTCAAATGATCAACACACTCCTAACTAGACTGACTACACTGCAAAAAAAGATTTTCTTACACAGTATTTTTGTCTTGATTTCCAGTACCAAATAAGCATTATTAAATCAATATATATTAACTTGAGAAGCAAAATGGCCTTTTTTTTTTTTTTCTGAAGAAAATGAAGTGAGTTTATGTTTAAAAAAACCTCTCAGTGGGGTAAAAAAAAAAAAAAAAAATTCTTTGCAGTTTATGTTACAAAAACTAGTGAACTGACTACTAGTGAAATTGTATTATGGTGATAGTCTTATTTTGTAAATATATTCAAAATAAACAAAAACTAACCAAAAATATATTTGCTAATGTTTCTTCCATATTCTACCACTATATTTTTGACCATTTGTTGTGTACTTTTGAAAATACATTTAAAAAAATATATAAATATATTTTAAAAGCTTTTAAAAAGCATTTAAAAATAAATATTTTATATTTCGGTCCAAGAAAACACATTCACATGTCATATTTGAGAGAAAAACTTTTCAAAATTGGACTATCAAAATTAAGTGAGTTTATGCCTAAAACAAGAAAAAATATCTGTTGGTAGGGAAAGAAAAACAATCTTTAATTTACACTTTAAATTCATTACATTTTTCTTGTTTTAATACATTTTGATACATTTTTCTGAAAACAAGACGTCTTTTTTTCCTTAAGTAAATGAGAAAAAAAAATTCAAGGGTATCTTCATTTAATGCATCTTTAAATGTGTAACTGTAGTGGAAAACAAGAAAAAAATACTAAAAAAGAAGATGATTTTTGCAATGAAATTACTGGTATGGAAATGGTGTTAGCGTGTTATGCTTATATTGTGCAACTATAAAGCCACAAGTCAAGGGAAATGTCAATTTAAAAAATATTTTAATGACTATTTAAAAAGTATCTGTAATAAGTATACTTAAAACTAAACTATTTCCTCCAGATTTTTGTGTGTTGTGTATTTTCCTGCTTATTGGTGTATCAAATTGTTAGCTGAGCAATAATGTCAGACTCTGTTGGAGTATTTATTAGTATTTATTGACTCGTATTCCAGTAAAAATATCCAAATATCCTTAAATCGAGATTTAGTTGTTTTCATGAATTGTATCTTAAATATAAATGTGTATTTTAAAAGGTTTTTGGGGTTTGGCAGTGACACTGCTGAAAAAACAAACAAAGAAAAACTGTTAAAACCAGCCCAAGCTAAGCTGGTCTTCCAGTCTGGTCATAGCTGGGTTTAAAAGGGTCTTGACCGCATCTTTAGCTGGTTAGGCTGGTTTTATAAGACGTTATACAGCAAAACAGCTCTTCAGGGATTGAAACACATCAAAGTTTGCTTGTGAGCATGAGGCATTTAAGTATGAAGAATAAAGTAGCTGTCAAATCTAGTCCTGGAAGCGGTCTAGTGATCCTGACCCAATGCTTTCGCTCCGCAGGTACCGTGGTGTACGGGGAGCCCATCTCAGCCAGCCTGGGGACCGACGGCACTCACTACTGGAGCAAGAACTGGGCCAAAGCTGCAGCCTACATCACATCTCCACCCCTCAGCCCCGACCCCACCACCCCGGACTATCTCAACTCCCTGCTGGCCTGGTGTGTGTCCGCAGCTGCTCTAGTGCATTATGGGACATAGACTGCAGGGGGTTATTTGGATCACAGTGAGTGTGTGCAGAGCAGGGTTTAGCCATTACTGTATGTCATGCTTACTTTAAAGGGAGGAATATTTATGGGTGATCACAAGAGGGCGCCATTACACAAAGAAGAGCTTTACTCTACTTGTTCTTATGACAAACTAAGATATAATACAAATGGCAATGAAAGAACCCTTTACTGGGTTGAAATAGTACAAATGATACATACTGTAGTAGAAATTCTATGGTTACTATAGTTAAATAAAACTAAAATCACTAAAATCATTAAATAAAAAACATTTACTTAAAATAAATGCTAACTGATGTAAAAGATTTATAAATATATATATATATATATATATATATATGTATATATAGATAGATAGATAGATAGATAGATATTAGTGAATCTACAATATACTGTATATATATATATATTGTTTGCATATATATATAAACATAAACCTCTTTTCTTTAAGCTAGATGCCAAAGCATCATTTCATTTCTCATTTTCATTTAGATTAACTTGATGTACTACAATAACTAATTAAAATTTAAAAAATAAAAAAACTAATACAAATGACAAAAGCAGCAATCAAAATAACTAAAACTTTCACTAAATTAAAACAACAGAAAATATAAAAATAAAACGAATTCGATGTATTAATAAAAACTATAATATTATCTCAATGATACTAAAATTACACCATGGTACAGTGATGGTCTCTGATGGTAATACCGTGGTACATTGGAATATGGGTTTTAGATACATAATTAGTCCTCTTGCATTTTTTTAATAAACAAATATAATAAGACGTATATGATTGTGTTAGGGAAATAAGAGGAAGAATTTTATCTAGTAACTGATCACATTTTCTTTTTCATCATGCTTAATCAACTTTTTGATGTTACTAATTAATTTAAAATATTAATGTGGTGCTGCAAATTAATTTTTAGAAGTATGAATATTTAATTTAGTCTCTCAGTTAATATGCAGTGTTAAAATTGCATGTATGATAATGATAAAATAATTAGCTAAATGATTTTAGATGTATTTTAATCAACCTTTTGCCTTTTCCAATTAATTTAAAGTGTTTATGTGGTGTTACAAATCATTTTTTATAGTGTAAACATTTAATTTACTCTCTCAATTAATATGCAGCCATAAAATTCTATGTATAATAATTATAAAATAATTAGCTAAATATTTTCAGATGTAGTTCAGATAATTTAGATGGAGTTTAGCATGCCACACTACCTTCCGAAAGCATTTTATGTCAGCTAGCAATATACTGTGGTACTGAATGGTTGCTTTAAGGTACACATGCTATTCATATACATGCTATTGAAAGGTTTGTTTAAGTATACCATGGTATTACATTGTCCAAAAAAAAAAAAACATATTGCCATGTGCAAATGTATTACTGTTTGTAAGTGTTTTGTGTGTGGTTTGTGTGCAGTGGTGATCTGCAGGTGACTGGCAGTGCTCACTGCACCTTCAACACTTCCCAGAGGGCCGTGGGCAAGGATAACTTCACCCTCATCCCGGAGGGAACTAACGGTACTGAGGAGAGAATGTCCATCATCTGGGACAAGTGTGTGGTGAGACATGATTTATCTGCTCTATGTGTTCATTAATATTATTACAGATCCAGGTTATATGAGACACGAGGAGTTTATGCATTTGTTACTTCGCATGCATTGGTTTATGCATTTGTTTCTTTTCTTTTTTTTTATTTTATCTGTATTATTTTTTTGTACCCAAAATGGGTATTTATTATTCAATAATTTCATATCTAAAATCTGATTAGATGAGCCATGATGCATTGTTTTGATTATTATTGTTAATTACTTTTACATTTAACATTTTAATTGTTTTTTTATTTTACTTTTAAAGGGTTTATCTTTATTTGATTATTGTAGCCAAAATGTGTATTTATTAATCAATAGTTGCATCCGTACAGTCTGATTAGATGCTCCATGTCACATTATTTTGATTATATATATATATATATATGTGTGACCCTGGACCACAATACCAGTCTTAAGTCGCTGGGGTATATTTGTAGCAATAGCCAAAAATACATTGTATGGGTCAAAATTATAGATTTTTCTTTTATGCCAAAAATCATTAGCATATTAAGTAAAGATCATATTCCATGAAGATATTTTGTAAATGTATTTATTCAGCTTTCAGATGATGTGTAAATCTCAATTTCGAAAAATTGACACTTAAGACTGGTTTTGTGGTCCAGAGTCATATATATATATATATATATATATATATATATATATATATATATAAAATGTATGTACCTGTATATAATTAATATTTTTATGTATATATATTTCATCTCTAAAGTCTGATTGGATACGCCATGTTGTATTGTTTTAATTATTATAATTTATTGCTTATAATATTCAAGATAATAAATAATACGTTGTTATAATTATTAATATTACCATAAAATACTTTTTTATTGTTTTTATTGAAGTAATATAGTGTTTTAGGGCTAGAGCAAATAATTATTTTGATGATCATTTAATCTATTGATAATGTTTTACATTAATCAATAAATCTATCAATTATGTTTTGTATTATATTTTCTAATTAGTCCATTAATCCTCACTAATAACCTTAGTTAACCTTCCAATAAATAATAACCATATTTCTGCCATTAATCTTTCAACATTTTATAATAAAAATACTTACTTTACAAATTTAAAAAAAAAATCAACATGAAAAAATAAGACAAGAGTTACAAGGCACCTGTCAGTAATACGAATCTTTTTCAATACGTGCACAACACACTATAGCTATATACTGTGGTAAAAATCAATGTAACTCTCATTACTGTATCATTCCCACAAAAAGATTCTGACCCTGTCTTTAAGATAAATGTTCTGCTTCACAGGTGACGGGTAAGATGGATGAAAACCAGTTTGTGTCCGTGACGAGCACCAACGCCGCAAAGATCTTTAACATGTTCCCACGGAAGGGCCGTATCGCCGTGGGCTCTGATGCCGACCTGGTGCTCTGGGACCCCGACGTCACCAAAATCATCTCCGCTAAGAGCCACCACCTGGTGAGAAGAGTTTGTTTACAACCAAATCACTTTTCAAGTTTGGATTCAGTAATATTTGTCAGCTGAGTAGGAAGCTCTGATGTCTGAATGTAAGGCTAAGTTTGCACTGTCAGTTAAAAGTGACCCAATTCCATTTTTTGCTCATATGTGACACAGATATGACCTTGTAAACAGGAAAAAAATGCATGCATTCGGATATTTCTAGATCGGTTTCAGGCCTCCTTCATAAGTGGAAATAAATCAGACAAAAATCAGATATGTGCCAACACGACTGTCATGTAAACAGGCAGATCGGATTTTCTGTACGTCATGAAAAACTGCGTCTCTGCTGTTTAATGGTGTCATATTATTCTTTAAGCATGCACAATGTTTCATATCGTATGTCGACTTGTCAGGTGTAAACACATGAATTGGATATGGGTCACAATTGAAAGAACGTGTAAACGGACGGTCGATAAAATCAGATATAGGCAACAAATCAGAATCGGGCATCAATACCTGCAGCGTAAACGAGGCCTTAGATTAGTGCGTCACTGGCTGTTTGTGTATCTGAATGCACTTTAAATGAACCGTAATGTGGGTGACACCATTAGGTCTGGACCAGCTCCGACTCCCATGATCCTCTGCTCTGAGCTGTTTTGGTATTCTGCTGATTCACTCGCTCTGTCTGCTCCTGTTTGTCAATGAGGCTGATGCTGCGATTTGTGTGCTGATTTAATTTGACCGGAATGAGACGCTGCTGCAGTCAAATATAGAAAGAGTGAATTATCTGAGTGCTGGTGAACTCTTGGATATGTTAATGTACATTATCATTCAAAGGTTAGACATTAATTCATTTATTTATTTTGAAAGAAATTAATACTTTTATTCAGCAAGGATGCATAAAAAGACTTTATTAATAAAAAATTCCACAATAAAAAGTATCAGTTTCCAAAAAAATATGAAGCAGCACAACCGTTTTCAACATTGATAATAATCAGAAATCTTTCTTGAGCAGCAAATCAGCATATTAGAATGATTTCTGAAAGATCATGAGACACTGAAGACTAGTTTTGCATCACAGAAATAAATTACATAAAGAAATTTTTATTATTTTAAATTATAATACTATTTCAGAATATTACTGTTTTTATTTTATTTTTTAATCAAATAAATGCAGCCCTGGTGAGCATGAGAGACTTCTTTCAGAACATTACAAGATCAAATATTGACCGTTAGTAAATCTGTTTTTTCCATAATATTTTAGGTTTATTTACTATTTTAGGATGTGCTACAGATTGTTTTGATAGTATAGAGCCTCAAAAGCTCGGCTAGACAGACTTTCATGCAGTGTAGTGGTTAAAGCTGAGAGCTTTTCCCTCATTCTGTCATTCTCAGGCAGTGGAGTACAACATCTTTGAGGGGATTGAGGTGCGTGGAGCTCCTCTGGTGGTGATCAGCCAGGGTAAGATCGTCCTGGAGGACGGGAACCTCCACACCACTGAGGGTTCTGGACGCTACATCACCCGTAAACCCTTCCCAGACTACGTCTACAAGAGGATAAAGGCCCGCAGCAGGGTATGTACACATACATAGACGCATATACAAACATAAGACTCTTAGTTTAATTAGAAATAAATTATAAAAAAATTTGTCTAATTACGGCATCTCTCATCACAGCTTGCTGAGCTGCGTGGAGTCCCACGAGGTCTGTATGATGGCCCGGTGTGTGAGGTCACTGTGACACCTAAGGTCATGACCCCTGTCACCTCCAGTAAGACTTCTCCGGTTAAACACACTCCTCAACCGGTTCGCAACCTGCATCAGTCTGGATTCAGCCTGTCTGGTGAGTATACAACTAATGGCTCGTTTCCACCGAGCGGTACGGTTCAGTACAGTACGGTACGGTACGCAATTATGTCCGTTTCCACTGTCAGAAGTTGTGAATGGTACCAAAATAGCGAACCGTACCGTACCACTTTTTTGGCACCCTTCCGTTGGGGTACCTAGCACAGCAAAGGGTACCAAAAAGGGTGGAGCTAAACTCACTGCAGAACGCTGATTGGTTGACCAGAATTGTCACTTTTGCGTGATACAAGGGATAAAGCTTCTCCTTCAGTGTTCCGCTCTGCTGTCCGTGAGTGTTGGTCTTATTTACAGTACATCATTGTGCAACAGTGTATTTTATCATTTTATATTTTCACACACAGACAATAGCTGTTTCTCAATATGCGTTCATTGCCCAAAAACCCACGTAACTTTCAAAATATTACTGTTATTGTGTCATGAAATGTAGTTTTAAGAGTTTTTCAGGCAAGAATGTAATTGTTTAAAACTCAAATCTGCGGTTTATTTATAAAGATAGCACCTATCTGAAAAATTTGTTATGCCAATTTCGGAGCTCCAAGCGATAACCGGGCGATCATGTATCCTAGTCCTTCCGACATTTGCCGCTGGCTCTGATGTCTCTGTAGTGATTAAACAAGAGATACAATTCGTTTTGGGTAGGCTATATTTAACAGGCATTCGTGGTCTCATTAATCTATTATTTGTTCCTGGTCATATTGTTTTGGCTGAGCACAAAGTTATGTTTAACTTTATATATTTATTTTGAACTTTACCGTAGTACAGCGCTGACTTTGTAGCATACTTTTGACTGAATTGTTTGCTTTTGTCTTTATTTCTTCTTAAATAAGCCTCTTATACTTTGTACTTATACTTTTATAATGGCTATTATTGTTCATTAAAACTGACAAAAAAGAGGCAGAGTTGTGCTTATTGTCGTGCTTTATCGTCCGGCATACACCATGCCTATCAAGTAAGGGTACTGTTACCGGTGGAAACGCAAGCTGGATCAGGTTGTTCCGTAACGAATCGTACCGTACTGTACTGTACTGACCCGCTCAGTGGAAACGAGCCATAAATGTCCTATACTTACTCTTGAAACAAACATATAATTGCTACCATAATACTTTTTAAAATGGCATACTACCATAATATTATTTTGGCAGTATGCAATATACAAACGGTAATTTTACAATAAAAAAATTTTACTAAAAAAAAAAAAATTTTAAAAAAATCTAACAAAACACAAAGATTACTGTGATTGTTAGCGATTGTGTTTTGGCTCGTTGTTTGAACATATTGCCAAAGATTTTTTACATTTTTACATAAAATTAGATTAAAATTGTGATTAAAATATTATTTTTTTTTATTTAATTATTTTATTTGTATTAACTTAATTAGTATATTCACGTAAAGCGATATATACCTATATAGCAAATCTTGGCTACGTGATTGTTTATATCGTCACACAATATAACTAAAATATTATCGACCAGCTCTTAATGTGAAGTTGGATGTATAAGTTTGTCCATCTTTTTCCGCATGACTACTAACATGTGGCTATAGTATATAGCAAATCTCACCTGCTTGATTGTTTATACAATTTTTTTATTGTTGCATACTTTGTTTTCATGCACATTTAAAACAGAAAATACTTTAATGCTATATAGCCCAAATGTTTGCTCTGTTCTTGCCATCTAACTCATTTTTTTCTTTCATCGTTTCACAGGGGCTCAAATTGACGATAACATCCCTCGTCGTACAACTCAGCGCATTGTGGCGCCCCCAGGTGGCAGGGCCAACATTACCAGCCTGGGATAAAATCATTTACTCATAACAGAGAAAAAGGATGGGGTGGGATGGGGGTTAAAGAAACTTGGGCTTTTCCTCTGGGATCAGTCCAGCCGTCTGGACTGTGTCCCAACAAGCACACCTTTACTTCCTCCTACACTACTGTCCATCCATTCACCCCTAACACCCATCCTTTTAACTCTAGTGTCCTGTTTTTGAGTGTCTTTCTTAGATGAATAAGTTTCAGGATTACTTGGCATAAAACTGGGATACTAACTGGAAAGTTTGACCTAACAGCATACCAGCATTCTACTAATTCTTCAGTATGAATAATGTGCATAGTGTGAGTTTTCTGTATGCAAGGACCTACTGTACTGTTCAGTATGAAACAGAGCATATTGCACTGTGTACTGTATCCCATAATGCAATGCATCGTTCCATTTCTCATGCGATGAATGAACTGGAAATAATATAAACTTTTTCTTTATTTGTTATTTGGCCAGAATGTCTAAATTAGATATGTTTTACATGCAGTTAGATTACAATGCGAAATAACTATTTATTTCTGCCTTGATAAATGTGATGTAAACATGCAACGCATGCTTGTTTTTGGCCAAGTGTTCCTGAAACTTATCCAGCTAACCAAGTAATCTACGTTCAAAGAACAGGAACTACCCAGCTAACAAAAATATATACTAAGAACGTTTTGCTAAAGTTATTTTTCTCTGAACATTCAAAACAAATAGTTAAAAAAGAAAAAAGGTTTAATTTTGGTTATGTGAACGTAAGAGAAAACAAGGAATGTTCCATTGTATCATTTTGCAAACATTATGGGAATGTTACTTTAAATGTCCTCTGAACATTCTTAAACTAGTAATGCTTAAAAAATGTTAGACAAATGTGGAACTAAAATGTTTCAGAGAAACATTCCATGAAGGATGTATAAATAAAATATTTTTGAGTTAACAATTAAGAACGTTATTAGAGACCAGATAACTCAACTGGAAGAATTCATAACTCAAAGTTCATAACTTTGAGAAAACCATGCCAGAACGATCTGATAACGTTTTGTTAGCTAGGTACTATCCGTCATTTGCCTCCATACTTAAATGTTTTTATTTGTTTGCATTCTGGAAATGAACAGCACAAAACTCCCGCCTGTATTGTTAAGTATTAAACGTGCTGTCGCCATCTTGATTTGTGGTTTTTCCCTGTAGGAAGAGTCGATGAGTTATTTATTGCTTAGGATTCAAACCACGTTTGTATTTTACATTTTGCAAAAGTGTCAACTCTTCCACAAACGCCTGATTTATTACAAGTTTTTAGAATGTTGTTTTATAATGAACTTAATAGTTTGTTTCTTTTTAAAAAAAAATTCTATGTATGTTATGATTTCGGTTTCAGGTTGGTGTTTCAACGCTCCCTGAAATCCCTCACGTTTGTCTTCCTCACGTTTTTGCACTTCGTTATTTTCTCTCAGTATTATTTAACTGCAGTTTAGAGCAAAAAAAGAGACTAACAGTGGTGTTTTTGGCCGTGGTGCGCAGTCCTGTGGGGTTTTAGTGTGATTTGAATTCACTCATTTTTCGCTGTAAATGTCAAACTGTCCATTCCTACTTTGTCCCACAATTGCACGAAGGGGGTCTCACCAGAAACAATACAGTACATTTGAGAAATAAAGAAAAACTCTCTGGGCAAACAGCAGATCTAGAGGGAGCTGCTCTTTTCACCCTTTCATTTCGGGTTTAGGGGGAAGGCGGTTACTATAGCAACGGTCCCGATCACTCGGTGTGGATGCTGATTAGTTACGACAGCCGTGTCGTGCTGGAGCGTCACCCCAGTAACCTCTTCACACCGGGGGTTTTAATTCGTGCAGTGGATCTCGGCACGGGTTCGACCGTTCCCTGTGACGTCACAGCCGCTCCACGGGGCAGCTACTCACCCCCTCCCGTTCCGTCCTGTCCCGTCCCGCAACAGAACCGACCTTTACCGTGAGGACATTTTGAAGGTTGCAGTGACTCTGTCTGTCAAACGGATCGTCCGGCATGTGTAAGGTTGACCAGTGTTATTCTAAATTAAACGTTAGGTCACAATGCTTTTCTTACGTTGCAGTTCTGCTTTGTTTTTATAAATCGACTTGCCTGCCTATTCACCAAGTGATACAGTTCTTGATTCATGTCTGTGAGTGTTGTTATGACAAGCTGAACATTTCTCATGGAAGATATGTACACAATTCATCATTCTTCATGTCTTTGATTGTTACAATAAAATGCAGTTGTGAACAAAAGCCTGTACAGCTTGTTCAGTGTCAAAACACATATCACAAACACATTATTTCCATCCCTGTTAAGTATTTTGCCCTTCACCTTCTTCACTGATGATATGAGGTGGTAATATAATGATATTGTGATATATTATAGTGATCCCATTTGTATTTAGACACTTTAATAGTTCACCCAGAAATGAAGATTCTGTCATTTATGGTCCCCATTGACTTCCATAGTATAGAAAAAATACTGTGGACGTCGATGGGGACTATTAACTGTTTGGTTGCCCACATTCTGCCCAAAATATCTTATTTTGTGTTCGACAGAAGAACACACAGGCTACAACTTGAAAAAATTACAGAATTTTAATTTTTTGGGTGAACTGTTATATATACAGTCAGGTCCATATATATTTGGAATTTTCATAATTTTGGCTCTGTATGCCACCAGAATAGAATTAAAATGAAACAATCAAGACAAAATTGAAGTGCAGACTTTAAGCTTTAATTCAAGGGGTTGAACAAAAATATAACAAAATTCTTAGGAATTACAACCATTTTTATACACAGTCCCCCCATTTTCAAGGGTTCAAATGTAATTGGACAAATAAATATAATAATAAATAAAATGTTAATTTTAATATTTTGTTAAAGGTGCTGTATGTAGGATTGACACCTAGCGGTTGAACTAGGTATTGCAGTCCAAATTCAAAATATTGGAGACGGGTTTTTTCACCCGGCCCCTCCTCCTCAGACTTGGCACAGGCAGGTTAACAGAGTAACTACACCAACAGAAACGAGCGCACATTACGATGAATGAAATTAAATACGCTGTGTTTTCCGCCAACTGGCAACCCGGAGTGCCGAAATACAATTGGGTAAACTGGCAGTGGGTGGGTTTCACAAACCATAACAAACACAGACATTCCGGACCGGAATGCACATTTTCAAAGGAGAATAGCTGACTGTAAAATTGTTTTTCAGATAAACAAGTATGCTAACTTAGCATTTTTCTTAAATATCTGCAAACATATTATGGTATTTTTATGCTTTAGTAGAGTCAAAATCCTACATACAGCACCTTTAAGAATCCTTTGCAGGCAATGACTGCCTTAAATCTGCAACTCATGGACATCAGCAGAGACTGGGTTTCCTCCTTTGTGATGCTTTGCCAGGCCTTTGCTGCAGCTGACTTCAGTTGTTGTCTTCAGCAAGTGAAATGCATGCTCAATCAGGTTGTTGTTGCTGGGCTCACCAGTGCGTTCTTTTTTTCTCAGAATGTACCAAACTGTTGATTTGGCCGCTCCTAATGCTCCCTGCTATCTCTCTGATGGAATTGTTTTGATTTTGAACCCTAACAATTGTCTGTTTAACTTGCATGGAGAGCTCCTTTGACCACATCATGTGGGTTCACAGCAACAACTTTCAAATGCAAATGGCACACTGAGAATCAACTCCAGACCTTTTACCTACTTAATTGATGTAGAAATGACGAAGGAATAACCCACATCTGTACATGAAACAGCTTTTGAGTCTGTAAGGATCCACCCGCTAGCCCAAACAACAGAATCCAGCAGCCTGGTCGAAGGTTTAAGGCATGTTCGGTCTTTTACTTGCGCCTCTGAATTTATCTAGATTTAGTTTAAATTTTAGTCTAGCTCCATGTTCAATCTGACTCCAATTCCAAGTGATCATTAAATTTAAACAATATCTATAATTAAAAACTGATCACAGACATTGAATGTATATTAATTTAGATATTTGATTATTCTGGAAATACCATACTTTCAATTATTCGTTCATTTGTGACCCAGTGTCGCTTAGCAATTCACTCGCCCAACTGTGAACACACGGCACAAACTCGCCAGTTGATCTTACTGAGAGGATACAGGGGTGACTATAATACCTTTAAATAGGCTGCACCCTGCTAGCACATAATAAAAAATGTATTTTTTCTATAATCACGAAAACTGTAACTTGTTAAGTTAGTAATAGACAGAAATCAGAAGATCCCTAATGACGAGCCCCCGCTTCATTCATTGGTACTTAAGTATGATCTGTCCTGGACACAGATTTGTGGAAACACTAGACTACAACTCTAATCTACTAGAAAAAATGATTTCAGAAGAAATCAGAATAAATCAAATATAACAATTTATTATTAGCCAGGTAAAGTTGTATCATGCCAATTACATAATGAAACAATTAGAAGCCAATTTAGAAAGGATAATGCAACTGTGAATCACATTGTAACCGCGTGGCAACCCTGCTCCTGTACATAGAGACTGTTGGCTATATGGGAAATAGCCAAGTGACCTACGCAGGAGACGAACAAATTTAACATAGTCACACATGTAACAGTTATCCTAATTTAACACAAGACACACAGTCTAAAATGCATAACAAAGCACTCAGATGTTTTAGAGAATAAACTTAACTAGCCTATGTGCACATGTACAAACAACTATACAGTGTGCTCTATGTATGCACAATGTTTAACACAATTACACTTTTAAATCATACCTGACAGCAGAGAGACACACAGCAGCAGAGCTCCAGAGACCCTCACACACTGCATGGGGTTTTCTGACTACTTAAATTCCTAAGTAGTATTTTGTCACTTCCCTTATATACCCAAATAAGAAAAACAAAGAAATCTTCAGATCAGTGGTAAAAACACTGACCTAAAAAAAGACCTTTTGGTGTTTTTGGTTCTAGTGCTCCAGGGTCGCATCTGAATGGATGAAGATTTAGATTAGTTTTATGGTTTTATTGCATGGCATCTTTGAGTTCCTGAGTTTTGGCTTCAAGAGGAGTTAATTTCATAAGGAAATAATTTCACTCCCTACAAGTCAACTGTCCAATTACTTATGGTCCCTTGAAAAAGGGGGGAGGTACATATTAAAGAGCTGGAAGTCCTTAACCTTTCCTCCAATTGTGAAGAGAAAACCCTCAATTTAAAGATCAGAGTGTGCACTTTAAGCCCATATTCATTATATAACTGTAACTTGAATATGTTTTGGTCAACAGCTAAAATAATAAAAATTGTGCTTGTGTCCAAATATACCTGACCATACATATATAAATCTCATATAAAAAAAATGTGAGCTTATTTTTCTATCTATCTATATAAAATTCACCAAACAATCAGCCTCAGGCCATCCACGTTTACAGGTAGGGTAGAGTGGGGGGAAACACCCCCCTTAAGGATTGTGTAATTTTTTTTCAGTGAAACAAAAGTTAAATGTGTTCAGAAAAGTTATCATAGTTTTAATGAGAATGACATAAATTATAAACCAAGTATGAAAAATGTCCAGAATTTTCATGTTATTACATTTTTAACAAAAATTAAATTTGTGCCAAGGGGGTGTTTTACCCCACCAATTTACAGCAAAATCAGAGTACAGGCAGTTTTAGCTTAAAATTTAAAAAATATATAATCAATAATTATGTATTACAAAATGATAATAGTCTATTTGAAAAAAAAAAAAAATGTTAGCTGATGAAAAGCTTTTACCCCACTCTACCCTATGTTTACAACTAGATCCAGGATAAGCAAAAGTAAGCACCATTTTGATGAACAATACAATATAAATATTAATATTGCTAAAGCCAAGCCACCTTGCGCAAACTCGTCCTCCCTCTCAACAACAGCAGCGTCAGTTTACATCCGCGACTCCGCGTCATACGTGCGTAAGCTCGTACTATCCATCTGACTTGGGTATGAATTACAGGTAAGTTAATAATGTTGTAAATATTGCTCAATTTCTTACATAGACCGATCTTTTCACTTCATAAGACTTTAATATAGGCCTATTGCAAGGAGCCGCGGGGAATCATTTTTGTATTGTTTTTTTGTTTTGTTTTTTGTCTCTCAAAGTAAGGGTAGGCCTACCCCTTTACTTGCATTTTATGTATCATCAAAGACCATGGTTTGTTTTCAGCTACTGTTCAAGCGAAAAAAGAAAAGTCACCTACATGTTGGTTGGCCTGAGGGTGAGTAAATAAACAGCAAATTAAATTTTTTGGGGTGAACTATCCCTTGAATTCCTGCATACAAAAAAACAGTAGTAAAGTTGTCTAAATCGTTGTTTTGAGATGAGACCTATTTTATATGTCTTTTATATGATTTTTATATATTATCATGAAGTATTAATATTGTAAACAGTCACCATTCTGATACCATTATGCGTATGGTGTGAGAATAACTAGGTTTACACGACAGGAGTCTTATACTAGCTTATCTGTCTGTGTAAAGTTCATTTTGTCCTCAGAATTCACTTAAAATTAATTTTATGTATTTATAAATAAACAAACACATACAGTAGGCTACTAGTACTGATATCAATGGTGTCATGCAGTGAGCCACCTGTTCATCTGATTGGTTGATTGGTCTAGTCTCCGCCCACTCCGATGAGGACGTTCAAGCGGTAGAGTAGGGGAGGTTGTAAAGCTTTCTTTAAGTTTGTCGCCAAGGAGTAAAGAACACTGGTTTTTCTCCCATTTAGCCTATGTCCTTGTTCATCCTGCTAAATTGAGGACAGGCTACATCACACTGACAATGCTGTCAAATCAAATGCAGTGCATTGCAATGTTTTGCTCTGTCGAGCGTTTTGGATATTCTGTTTATACAGAAAATTCGTATGCAAAGTATACACACCGCAGAAATGGAGTTGTGTGCTATTTTGAACAGCCAAAGTGTTCAAACTCTGTGTTATACTCGCATTAGAACAGTAGGAGGTGTTGTAGGTCAAAGAAAAAGACCTTCACATCTGGACCTGTGGATCATAATAATGTATTGGAAGAAATACAAAAACATGCACAATAAACTCCAATTATGAGTCAATCAATCTTTTGCATGTGCGGTATCATAGTACTAAAAGATTACCATATTCAAAAACCATGGCTACTTCAAAAAATACCATTGTATATCTTTAAAAAAAGATATATGTTCAAAAAGCCATGATTTTCTCATAATTTATGCCCCAAAACCTGCTATCACCATGTAAGACAAGTTTTTTTTTTTTTAAACGTGGTAATGAGTACATTTGGTGCTTTTTGTTCATGTGTGCTCATTTGAAGGTACTTTACAAATGGAGAGCAAAGGGCACGGGGTGATTTCTGCCTCCCACATGAGAGGGCATCTAAAAAGTGATGCAAATGTACATGAGCTCCCATTTAAAGTTCCTGTCGGATGATGTTGAGCAGGCGCTGTCTTCCCCCGCAGCACCAGGACTACAACACTAATGACCCTGACAGGTTTTTAAATTCTCCTCCGCTGTCTTGCGGCAAGAGCCCGTTATAGATCATTACATGACTGGCTATTGTCTGATCTTCTGCATACATAATTCATTTTTTAGCAGTGGAGGTGGGTGTACGGCAGGGTTAGAAATGAACTTCAAACACAGGGTCCGTATTTGCCCCCAGAACTGATTTTAAAGAGCCTTTTTTACCTTTAATGAGCACCGTTTTGCTTCTGAACCATTCAAAAATCACAGCATGTTGTCCATTATATATTGAATTGCAGTTAATTGAAGTAAATTATGAATCTGAACCAGATTGGCTGTTAATTATGAAATCAAATCAACATGAAATACAAAAAGTAGCTCTAAATAATTAATAAAATTCCATGTTTTCATATCATTCGTATATATTTTGAATATGTTTTTAATTTTTTTTTCCTTTTTTTTTTTTTTGATTGATTGATTGACTTATTGTCTACATATATATAGGGCTCTGGATTTTTTCCCCATTTTAATTTCTGGACTCAAAAACATAATAAAAAACATGTCTAATTAATTGAAATCATGAAACTAAACATCTTAAAAGTTTAACAAAGAAATATATTTTTAGGGCTCTATGAAATGTTTTATTTTTTCCTTAAATTCTCTCTTTTTTTATTTTTTATTAATCTGGATTCTGGTTTTAATATTTCTGGATTCCATTTTAATCGAATGATGAAGTTTTAATAACCAGAAGTCATGTCTAATTTACTGAATTCATAAAAACAACTTTTTTACTTTCTCATATTTCCACATGTTTGGAAATATATGATGTTTTTCTTTTTTCAGAAATTCTGTTGTGCATTTTTCTGATAATCAAATGAAGACATAAAACATTAATAAAGGCAAACAAAGTGTTGCACAACAGAGTTTTAATGTTTTAATGAACACATAGAAGAAAACTAGCTGTATTTTATTAGTATTTTACTAGTATTTTTGCTGTTCTACTGTATTTTACTAGTATTTTATTATATATATTTATATATATATATATATATATATATATGTGTGTGTGTGTGTGTGTGTGTGTGTGTGTGTGTGTGTATATAAGATTTTTTTTGTTTTTCTTTTTGAGGCCGATGTATTATCATGATGATAATTGCTTGACATTTACACATTTATTATTTATTTCTATACACCACACATCTGCAGAGAGAGTGATACAGTGATACAGATTTAGATTTCATTTCCATGTTTCCACAAGAAATCTTTGGTCGATTTCTGACCCTGCTGTACATTAACCACCTTATGTGCGGCCAAACAGTAATTTGCAAGGATCAGTTATTGATTTCAAGAAACATTTCCATGTTAATGTGCATGGAGGTATGGAGTGTAGGTAGATGTGTTGAGAAACTCATATTTTGTATACATAAAACACACCATTTTCCGCGCCCATGATCATCAGCATGGATGTAAATGTTGCTCTGGGGTCTAAACACACGATCCCTCCAGCGAGGGCTAGAATTTTTAGCAGACATTGTCATGTTGCCATGTTTCTGTGGGCGATGGCTTTCTCATGTGGACTATGTTTGGAGCAGCTCTCATGCAGGCCTGAATGAAACGTATCTCAGTCCCGTGAGAACACTGTGTTACTCAGACCCAGGAAATGTGCAACCTTGGTGTGTCAGACCAATGACAAATTCAAGACGGACTTGTATGAAAAAACTATGTGTTTTCCCCTCAGATATGCAGACGGGTTTATATTAGACTGTGTTTTCTTGGGCCCCTACTTGGGTGAAAATCTAGAGGGATAGTTCAAACAAAAATAAACCCTTAATCTTTTATTTATTCAATGCAAAACACAAAGATTATAATTAAAGTTCATTTGCACAACATACAGTATACAAAGTTGCTGTTTTGTGAAATAATGCATGAGGTGTCTTAGAAAGAAGACAGCTTTTTTTTTCTCACACAGAATTTAGAAGACTTGAAATATAGTGTGGGTTGTAGCCTATAGACTACTTTTATGTTCTGTTTAACTCTGAAATATGTTGTAGTAATGAAATTAAAATGGGCCTTGAATGGCAAAAATTGCATATATTGCTTTACTTTAACCGCCTTTGGTCACTGTGGCAAAGAAATGATTGGAAATTTCTTGAAACGTGTTATTGAATAGTTTTTTCCTAATTTAGTATGACTATGCTGTAATAATAACAGTAATAATATTAATATCATTAATATTACAGTTGTACTGTAAAACAAAAAAGTATTTTTAATAATAAGCGTTTGGTGTCTTGGAATATTTTACTTTTTCTCACATAAAGCCTTCAGAAGACCTGAAGTATAGTGCTTGGTTTGTACAGACTACTTTTATGATTTTATTTTTTATTTTTTATTTTTTTTGTTCAACATAACGTCAATATTTTGCTTTCCTATAACTTGTTCCTGGTCTTATTGTGCGTAGTTGCTTTTTCTTTATACTACTGTAAATGTCAAAAATATGTTGTCATAGAATTAAAGTCTCAAATGGCATTTATTACTTTCATCAATTGCAAAGAATTGATTACAAATTCTACAAAGCATCTTCAAAAAAGACAAGGAAGCAATTTGGCCTTGAATACCATGAAGTCCTCAATGATTCATTTTTGTCCAAACTATTCCTTTAAGACATTGAGAGGTATTACGTCAACATTAGCTGAACATTTTGTCTGATAAACCTGCTCTCAGATTTAAAGCTGAGATCCGCAGTGATTTATCATGATTGTATTATTAGTAGCGTCCCGCTGCGTTTGACCTTCTGTGCCTTTGTAATATATTAGATTGCACTAAGCCAAATTTACATTTGGAAGTAAAATGTTGGCCTGGTGCCACATAGCAACACAGGGATAGAAAGGGAGACAGTGAATATGACACATGTACAATAAACTTCTGCTGGAGAATAAGTGACGTCAAGGCACCGTCAGTGGTATGAGATGCCACTCGATATGGAAGGTGGACAGATATGGAAAAGTCTTTAAACGGAACACGTGAAATTTGACCTTGTCAATATGCACTGTTTGTCCTCATTGACGAGGCAATTTTGAATGTGTTTCTTTTGTGCACTCTCAGAAATAAAGGTTCAAAAGCTGTCACTGGGGCGGTACCTTTTCAAAAGGTATATGTTTGTACCCAAAGGGTCCATTTTGGTACCTTAAAGGTACATATTAGTACTTAAAGTGTACATATTTGAACCTAATAGGTACAAAAGTGTACCTTTTAAAAAGGTACCGCCCCAGTGACAGCTTTTGAACCTTTATTTCTGAGTGTGTATGTGTAGACATGCACATTCTGGCCATGCGTAGGTGTCAGTCTTCACCATGTTTCGTATACGTGTAAAGACGCACAGTTTTATTTTAAGACGACAAATTTGAGCGTGTCAACATGCGCACATTAAAACGTGTAATATACATTTGCCTCTAGATTTACCCACATATTAATATTTTCTTTATTATGGCATTGCTTTACTGATATTTACTGTGCCAGAGTAAATTAATTATTTTACAATATAAATTAAGACTTTTCTACCTGAGAAAGAACATTTAACTATACAACTTGAAAGGACTAGACAATATACAGTATGTAACGTACCATTCCAGTGTCTCTCATGAGTAAAAATAACATTTGACGTTCGCATATGTGAATAGATTTTGTACTATTATGGCATCATTCATAATTAAACATGATGTGTGATGCTTGTATACTTATATACTAACATGCCATCGTGCACATATGAGACTGGACGACAAAACCAGTCTTAAGTGTCAATTTTTCCAAATTGAGATTTATACATCATCTGAATGCTGAATAAATAAGCTTTCCGTTGAGGTATGGTTTGTTAGGATCGGACAATATTTGGCTGAGATACAACTATTTGAAAATCTGGAATCTGAGGGTGCAAAAAAATCTAAATATTGAGAAAATCACCTTTAAAGTTGTTCAAATGAAGTTCTTAGCAATGCATATAACTAATCAAAAATTAAGTTTTGATACATTTACGGTAAGAAATTTACAAAATATCTTCATGGAACATGATCTTTACTTAATATCCTAATGATTTTTGGCATAAAAAAAAAATCGATAATTTTGACCCATACAATGTATTTTTGGCTATTGCTACAAATATACCTGTGCTACTTATGACTGATTTTGTGGTCCAGGGTCACATATGCGAATATAGTCTTAAATACAGTAATTTTATCGGCCGCAGACAAACAGTGTGTCTTGACAGTCAAATTTCACGCGTTCCAGTTAAAGACTTTTGACACTGTCTGCCTTCCATAACTCGAAGTGATCTCGGAAACACTGTGAACGGTGCTGATGAGATGTTGAAGATATACTGTAGTAAGGGAAGGGACAAGTCACAACTAGTAC
This sequence comes from Onychostoma macrolepis, assembly GCF_012432095.1. NCBI lineage: Eukaryota > Metazoa > Chordata > Actinopteri > Cypriniformes > Cyprinidae > Onychostoma > Onychostoma macrolepis. The sequence continues at coordinate 25,895,892 of NC_081162.1, forward strand.
TCCTGCGAAAATAACCTTCCCCAGATGATTCGGTTTATGCTTCTGTAAACAGGCTTTTTCTGAGCATTGCCATAAATCAAAAACAGCCATTCTGAGATGCCACAACTGACCACAATGTGTTTAGAATATTAGTGCTGTTTGCTAAGACAAGCATCGTGATTATTATTGCTCAAAATCAGGGCTGTGGGTTTGAACAATCCCTTGAGCTGCAGTATTAACTTCAGTGAGTAACTCGCCCTGCATCGCTTGTGCAGCACACATGAATGACACCTCAAATCGTGTGGATTGCTGAGAATATATTACATCTCAAGGCTTACTTGTGATTTTCAGACAATATAAGCTAACAATAAAATAAAACAGCAGGGACATATCTATCGACCGCAATATCAAAGAGACTTACGGATGGACTCTTTTAACTAAATAATCACCTAGCAATAACCCAGAGGACCCTAGCAACCACAGGATTTCTTAGCAAACTCATATCCATTCTGGGATTGTCTTTGTGAAGAATTTGGTTTAAAAATGGTGATAAAACGCTAAATTACAGCTGTTTTTGGTGCAACAGTCTTTCTGATCAGCTAAAGACAAAAAAAGGGAAATTATTATTACTATTTACAGTTGTACTGTAAAATGAAAAACTTTTTAAAACACAATTTGTGTTTATTACTATTTACAGTTGTACTGTATTTGTTATTTAATTTGTTATTATTTAGATTATAAAATTATTATTAAACAATCAAACAAACAAACAAATACTTATTATTATTATTATTATTATTAACAATAATATTTTACAAAACAATAGTAAAATTACAATATTAATATTTATGGGCATCTTAATTTCTTTGCTTTTATTTTGGCATAAAACTGAGACTTTTGCTAAAAACAAATGTATGAACTATTCTCATTACAAATTTGGGAAGATGGTTGGTGTTTGTGGCGGTTTTTAATGCTCATTATAACTGTCTCAAAAAAATCCATATAAACATGGAAAACTCCCGTTAAAATTATAAGTGGACTTCAGATAAAAAAAATGTCACAAAAGTATAGTTATAACTGTAGCTCATGTGGTTTTGAAATTTGAAGGCTGTACTGTAGTGTCTCACGGGATGAATGTTTCCCGAACGTCCCCATCATCTCATTTCTTGTCTACTTTAACCGGCACACATGCAGAAGCCCCAAAACATCAAAAGAAAACACACTTCTTATTCCATTTCTCATCACATTTCCCATACTTGATCGATACAGCATGACACATTTCCATTAAACTGTGAATAGCCCATCAGTCACTAGGGGAATGTGTCCAGTTCTGGAATGTCATAGCAACCAAGATAACATTCTCATGGTGGGACGTTTCAGAAGCTTAATCAGAACGATTCCCAAAACACTTATGATGCAGTGTGTTTTATTGGATATTTCCATTTTGGAATCACATGATTTCCTTTCATTTGAGAAACAAACACAATAACAGAAGTGCCACTTGTTATAAGGCATTTAAGCAACATAAGTTGGTCATTTTGAGGTCATCATCACATATTCATTGTTATGGTCAAGTATCAATACCACATGGAAATTTGTGCATTTCCCAAGGAACACAAATTATGGGAAGGGTGATGGTTGGTCCCACGGTGAAACACATGGAAAGCTGTAACTGAAGTTTATGTGGAATCATTTTTTTTTTACACAGAAAATAAGAAGACCATGCAGGAATATCAGAAAGATACACTTAAGATCGATGCAGTTCAATACGGTTTCTGTGCGTCACGATTAATCATCAGGTGAAATGAGTTTTTGAATCATACTCAAACATTAACTGTAGTGCAATTTCTGAGCATGGAACAAACAAGATTTGAACTGGAGAACAACAGTCAAAAATATAATATTATTTTCTTTTTTATATATAGAAACACTGATTAGACATGTTAAAACTGCTGTCGATTAAAAAAAAAAAAAATGCTGGTATTTATTATCACAGACCCATGCAGAATGATGTCTATAATTTCCAAGCAAACGTCCTGGACATCCTCCTTTTAAAATAATTTTTCACTCAAAAATGACATTTCCGTCATTATTTGTTCACACTCATGTCATTCCAAACCTAAAAACAAAAAAACAACGAGAGATCATAGCAACTGTGTTTGTCAAGCTCAAACAGATACAATAAAAGCAGCATAAAATAGCCCATTCAATTGTGCGTTATGCATTCAACATCTTCTAAAGAACATGATATATTTGTGTGAGGAATAAACTGAGTTTAACCCAATAAAGCCTACAGTATTTTCTTTGATACATGAATTTCTAAGGCCTCTAAACATGATCAAAACTGCTGAAAACCTGTTGAACACAATCCAGTCTTCTGTAGTCTGATTGATAGTTTAAATTGTTTTAACAAGGAAAATGCCTTTTAGTGTAATAATACAAAGTCCACCTTCAGCTTGTGCTTCACACGTCTTTTTGTTTTGAAATCTTTACTATGAGATTTTTATAAAGTAAATGTAAAAATAGCTTTTATATTGTTAATAATATTTCAAGGGGAACACTTACTGGACAGAAGTAGGTTTACTTGAATGTCTATACATTATTTTTTAGAAAGATCATGTTGAAATGTGAGTATCAAATATGGTCATCAGGCTTTGTTTTGAGGAAGGTTTAATTGTTCATCTCTCAATCATCATTGTATTGCATTGCATATGTTTTGAAACTACAGAGATTTGATCATAAACCTAAGCGTTAAATATCATCTTACTAAGACATATTATTGGGAGATATCGAGTCACAACTGATTTCACTTTATGTAAGCTGTCTGCTATACTGTTATAAAAATCTCACTGATTTACATTTACTTTTCATCTTTTTTGCCATATAAATATCAGGGTCTGCATCAAATGTCACATTGTTGCTCTGTTTGGGCCTCTGAATAAAACTGAGGTGTTTTTCCTCCTTGAGTATGAGCTCCGTATTCTCCTATATCAAACTTTATATTATGAGCCATAAATGCCTGATGCATAAAATATGATACTCAACAAAAAACACAAATGCAACCCTACTTTATATATCTATACTTTGTCTAAACGTTCACACTGCTCCATTAAAAAAAATGGAAAATTCTCCATTAAAAAAATTATTTCCTAACTCAGGCTTTACAGGGTTAAAGTTAATGCACTTCCCTCTGTCGAAGCTGCAAAATCTTATTTGCATTTCAGTCCACGGGTTTGGAGAGACACGAGAGCGAATAAATAAAGACTGTTTTCATGCAAAGCTGAACCGTGCCTTCGTTGAGCATCAGCAGTGTCGCAGCAGCTTTCCATGTTCCCATCGCTTATCGTTTCAAAGCTCTCTTTTCTTCATCAGTCTGTGTTCTCCAGTCTGAGGCTCTGTCAAGTGGCAAGTGGCATCACAGCCAGCGTGAGTGCAGTGATTTCCCCAGTGTGCTCATTCACACCGCGTCCCCATCCTCACACAGCGAGAGCTGATGGATTTTGATGACGGGAAGCGAGTTGTGCGCGGGCGGCTCGGGCTGCGGCGAATCCATTCTCACGCAGCAGCACGTCCTCAGCAGGTTCTTACCGCACATTCCCGCCACTTTAGCTCCCACGCTCACCCCGGCGCTGACCCCGGTCGTCCCTGCCGACGACTTCCGGGAAGGGGCCTGCCATTCCCGGCCGTCCCGGGAGGACGGGCTGCGGGACAGAGCGATGGAGGAGGACGGGCTCAGGCGGGATGGGTTGTCGCGGCTCGTCAGGCCCAGGATCTGAGACTGACCGTGCCGTGGACTGTGGCTCTGGTAGAGCGCGTGGGACGGCGTGGATCTCTTGCGGAGGCAGCGGGCGCCCAACACGCTCAGGAAGGCTTTCTTAAACTCCTGACTGGAGCAGGGGTAGATGATGGGGTTGATGCAGCTGTTGAAGTAGCCCAGCCAAAACGTGATCTTGAAGACGGTGTCCGAGGGTCTGTATGTCGGGAAGATGGAACCTAGATATAGAAAAAGACTATTTAAGGATTTTAAAATTCGTCAAGAGGAATCAGTGTAAGGAAATTTACTAGACCAGCATCATGAAATTGTTTAATATTTTTATGGATCAAACTTAAAAAAAAAATCATAATAATTCATGATTATTCCAATATTCATCAATATGCATATATATATATATATATATATGTGTGTGTGTGTGCGTATGTATGTGTATATATATATATATATATATATAATTCGGCACATTTAAAACATTTTTAAAAATCAGAGCACATTTTAAGTTAAATTGTATATATATTTATATACAATTTAACTTAAAATGTCTTCAAATTTTTCTATATTTTCTAAATTCTATATTATATATCTACAATATTTAAAAATTTAACTAAAGTTTCACTTTTTTTCCTTTTTAATAAATATATATATATATATATATATATATATATATATATATATATAACAGTATATAAAACATTGTTTTTTCTAAATATATTGGTTGACCACTTCACCAAGTATTTTCTACGGAGCCCCTAAAGGCACATGGTAGTGGAAGAAAAAATATTTTTCAAATATTTTGCGTTCTCTTGCAAAACCCAGAGCCGATCCTCCCTATACGCAGAATACGCAAGCTGCGTAGGGCCCCTGAAACACCAGGGGGCCCCTTTGCTCTCAAAGATAATTTTAGTTTCGTTTTTGAATTTGGCCAGCGGTTATGAAAACATGAATGATAATTTCTTTTAATAAAGTGCGCTGTCAGGCTCTCTATGTAAAAATCAGCCAAATCATGTAACATGAATGCCGTACAGTCTCTTGCTCTTACTAAAAAAAAAAGAGTTGAAAGCATACCAAGACGCGGAAGAGATACTGTTTCTTGAGCGCTTTCCGTGAGCGAGATTCTACACGGAGTGAAACACAAGGACAAATGCATTTCATCCATTCTTTCATCATAAAAATATTTTACAAATATTACAAAATCTTACTAACCCCAAACTTTTGTCTAAATGTAATATTTATTTTAAATAGGCTAGTTTGTGCAAGTAAATTTATTTAAACTGGTTGTTAAAAGTTGCTGTTAATAAATCTGTCATAAAAAATATGTTAAAGTTCTGCTAAACAGCCTGGCAGCCTTTTACAAAAATGAACCATGGTTTTATTACAGTAACCACAGTTTACCACAGTATTTGTAGTAAAACTGCAGTAACTACAAATTTACCATGGTAATAATAATAATAATACATTTTAGTACTTATGTAACACCATGTTTATTTTTCATGAGGCACCCTCAAAGGTACACCTTATCTACCCTTAAAGCATGCATACTTGTATGGTACTAATATGCTCCCTTTTAGGGGTATATGTGCACCGTTGAGGTTACTGCCCCAGCAAAGAGCTAAAATACAATTTTAGTGTATTTTATTTCTGACAGTGTAAACAAAAAAAGTGTAAATGTTAAAAAAAGACTTTAAAAGCTAATGTTAAGTGAGTATAATTACTGATTATATTCATTTAATAATTTAAAAGATCAGTTTAGTTTACCGGTATCGGTATCGGTATCGGTATCAACGATGCTGGGCTTGAAAATATCGGTATCGGATCGAAAATAAAATAAGAGGTATCGCCCATCCCTACTTCCTTTTTACTTAACAACTTGCATGGCTTGTATGGCAGTGGTTCATACAGCTCCGTATGTTCACAATGGAGCGGTTCATACAGTTTTATTTTGAACTTGGACTCAAGAATAAAGAAATACAGTCAGTGCTTAGTTCAAGGCATGGTTTTGGGACATTCTAAAACACTTAATGTGGGTGAATGTTTGAAAACAGTGACATTGGATGACCAAATTTGATTATAATTACGGTTTATACTAATAACATTACTAATATTAATGACCTTATTAATATTATTACTATTAATAAAGCAGAATGAATTCAATGCGCTGCACGTTAAACTTGTTCCCCATAGAAACGCTTAAGGTAAGCTAATGGATGAAGATGGTGATTTCAAAAGACTAAATTTGTTTATTAAAAAATATATGCACAGAAATGCATACGAGCCCAGAATATGAACATAACACGCAGTTTCACGTGTTTTCTCCTCCGTAGACAAAACATTAAAAAAACTGTTAACGTGACTTAATGGATTAGTATGTTGCTTTCCTTTCCTGTACATAGTGTATATTTTTTATAAAATTTCAAATTTGGGCTTTTTATTACTGTAATATTAAGCCAAGTTAAGCGCGCTTTTCTGTGGGGGAGAAAACGCTTATTGTGCAATTCAGCTCATATTTTGGGTTCATCTTCTTGCATGTACACAGTAGCCTATTTTTTAATACTTTCTATCGCATATTTGGTCTTTTTTATCATCTTCATTAAGCTGCATTAAGCGTTTTATGAAACATGGCAGCTGCATGAACCACTGCAAGCTGTAATTCCGAACTCAACTAGTTTTGTGAGGGAACGCAAATATCTTTGCGAGGGAACGCAATGTTTCTCAAAGGAATGCAAACGTTTTGCATCATCTGGATCTGGATATCAATTGGAAGTCAAGTCCAGGCTTTTGGGATTTAAAAGACAGTTAAACAGACGTGTTTCAGCGGCTTCATTCTCTCTGTGAAAAAGACTGAAGACTCATCTCTGTCATGCAGTGGGGATGATTAATAGGACCTGAAATGAACAGATAAGGAGCAGAAAATAAGAAAGGTTACGTCTTGGAAAGAGAAAAACGTGTGAATGCTTCTGAAAGCATCGTTCTCGCCGTCGCTGCTGCCTCCGTGTGACAGGACGGATAACTACGTCATGCATCACAATGCCGGCCAAGTCTTTTTATAGCATCTGATCTGATCTCACGCTGGAACGTTCCTCCGTTAATCAAGGTTAATAGTTTTATTCAAATTGCCATCATAAATCCGGCTCAATATGATCAGAGAAGGGCCTTTCAGAGGAAGGGAATTGTTCGGCGTTACAAAGGACAGAGGCACAGAAAAGAAAGCTGCATCAATATATATTTAACTGTTCACACACCCACTGGATTTTTCACGCAGGTTGTTACCATTAAAAGAATTAAACCACCTGGTCTTGAGACGCAGCACCTTTCCTCAGAGCTGAAAGCTGGAGTCGCCACGTAACACACTTTAAGAGCGAGTCTAGAGGGGCTTTTACACACAAAGATGAAGGAGAGCCAGAGACTGACAGACAGGGCTGTGGGAACAGTCTCTAAACGCCACACTTTAATCATTAGTATCCTCAGGCTAGACTGAGGTTTAGTCTTCTACAGTTACTGTCCACCTACTCATATTTCACCCTGAAATTAAAAGATTTATTTTGCATTAAAAAAATGAAGCCTTTTTTTTAGGATCATTGACATTATTTTCATTTCACATTTTTACCACAAATTGTCACCATAGTAATGCATCATGACTGTAATACAAAACAGATATATTTTACATGTATCTGTATGAAGTAAGTTTTATTTCATTCATTCATTCATTAGTTTAAAAAAAATCCAAATTTAACACATTTTAACTACAAATTGTCATCATAACACATTGTGACTATATAATACCAAATATTATTCTTTTATTTATTTGTATGTACAATTTATTTTTAATTAATGAAATATTTATTATTATTATTATTCATTTTGATTTTGGTGTGAAATATAACCTAGAAATGCTTTATTTTGGCAATAATTTCATGACAATTAAATAGATTTTAACCACAAATTGTTTAGTAATTAGACATATTAATTAACTATAACACAAAATATGTATTTAAAAATGCATTTTTCTGCAAAATTTAGTTGTAATTTATTTCAAAACAAATATAAACATTTATTTTTATAAATCTACTTATTTAGATTTTTGAGTGAAATATAACCTGCAAACACTTTATTTTTACATTATTTACATGACGATGACATGACAATTAAACAGATTTTAACCACAAATTGTTTAGTAATTAGACATATTAATTAACTATAACACAAAATATGTATTTAAAAATGCATTTTTCTGCAAAATTTAATTGTAATTTATTTCAAAACAAATATAAACATTTATTTTTATAAATCTACTTATTTAGATTTTTGAGTGAAATATAACCTGCAAACACTTTATTTTGACATTATTTACATGACGATGACATGACAATTAAACACATTTTTAACCACAAATTGTAATCATTGTAATCTGTCATGACTAATGCCAAAAATAAATAAATAATAATAATAATAATCACATTTAAATTTAACACACTTATCTGAATGTACAATTTATTTATTTATTTATTTATTTGTATCAATTTCTTTACCCTGGAAATGCTTTATTTTGACATTATTTTCATGACAATTAAACACAAGTTTAGATAATGAAGAAAAATTAACGGTACTAAATGAAGTTTATATTAGGAGAAAAGCAATATTTTGGAGTGAATTATAATCTGGTCATGTTTCATTCATCCAGCTTCTGATGGTAACGACTCATCCTCAAAACGGCTTTATCAGGAGTCACAACATGTTCTACTGTATAAAGAGAGAGAAGCATTAAATGACTGATGTTCCACTCTATCCCGAGTGATGTGTGCAGAAATATAAATAGCGGATCCAATGTAATGATGCGTTAAATTGAAAGAAGTCAAAATGAGAAAACAAAAGCAATTTCATCCAAGCCCATAACGATAATGACTGAACCTCAGAAACGTCTTCTGCTGGGAAAGTGTGTTTGCTGCAGTCAAACCCTGAGACTTTCTGTGTGGCTGTGGCAAACGGCTCTCGTAAAAAGACTAAGCAATGAAAGTGAGTGTTTATCAGGTCAGATTCCATTAAAGGTTATGTCCTCAGCGCGCTGAGGTGTGGTTTAAAGCCCGTTTACGAGGCTTAGAGGACGGAAATAAACAGCTATACATCTGACGCTAAATCAAGCCAGCAGGTCCTGCTGAAGCATCACATTGCATATGTATAACAGTGTCCTTGACTGCCGGATCTTCTGTCATCATTAGTTGTAAATTTCTACAAACACACAAAGACCTCTGACACAGTCCTATGTTACGGTCAGTACAAAAAGTGACCGGGATGTTCTCAGGAAACTGTGACATTTGTATCTGGAAATTTCTGCTTTTTTCCCAATCATTTTCATTTGAAAAGCTGGACGCAAGCCATCAGGCCCAAAGGACCACCATAGACATTGGGAACCACAAAAGAAGGAACTAATATTCAGATTAGTGGTTTTCAACTGGGTTTTTGATGGCCAGTTTTTAAACTATTACCTCCAATCCTAAATATGTGATTGCAGCCTTACAATGTACCATACACTAACTATGATTTCCACTCCTGTAAGTCTGGAACAGAGTTATTATAGTTCACTAAATCTAAAACCATAAAAAAGCATTTTTTGTTTCTTGGAATCAAATAAATGCTAAATAAAAGAGAATATAAAAAGCATATAAAAATACATACAAATTTATGTACTAAAATAACTCAAACTAAATCAATAAATAAAGCAAACTTTAAAGTTACACTCTAAAAAATGCTGGGTTAAATATGGACAAACCCAACCGCTGGGTCTAAACAACTGGATTGTATTTAACCCAGCATTTTTTAGAATGTAACATGAAAGCGATATTATACTATAAATACAAAATCTAACTTCAAAACAGAAGCTATAATAGTATCCCAGTGATACTAAATAACACTGGTTTGGAACTTTTAAAATATATATATAAACCCGATTCCAAAAAAGTTGGGACACTGTACAAATTGTGAATAAAAAAGGAATGCAATAATTTACAAATCTCATAAACTTATATTTTATTCACAATAGAATATAGATAACATATCAAATGTTGAAAGTGAGACATTTTGAAATGTCATGCCAAATATTGGCTCATTTTGGATTTCATGAGAGCTACACATTCCAAAAAAGTTGGGACAGGTAGCAGTAAGAGGCCGGAAAAGTTAAATGTACATATAAGGAACAGCTGGAGGACCAATTTGCAACTTATTAGGTTAATTGGCAACATGATTGGGTATAAAAAGAGCCTCTCAGAGTGGCAGTGTCTCTCAGAAGTCAAGATGGGAAGAGGATCACCAGTTCCCCCAATGCTGCGGCGAAAAATAGTGGAGCAATATCAGAAAGGAGTTTCTCAGAGAAAAATTGCAAAGAGTTTGATGTTATCATCATCTACAGTGCATAATATCATCCAGAGATTCAGAGAATCTGGAACAATCTCTGTGCGTAAGGGTCAAGGCCGGAAAACCATACTGGATGCCCGTGATCTTCGGGCCCTTAGACGGCGCTGCATCACATACAGGAATGCTACTGTAATGGAAATCACAACATGGGCTCAGGAATACTTCCAGAAAACATTGTCGGTGAACACAATCCACCATTCGCCGTTGCCGGCTAAAACTCTATAGGTCAAAAAAGAAGCCATATCTAAACATGATCCAGAAGCGCAGGCGTTTTCTCTGGGCCAAGGCTCATTTAAAATGGACTGTGGCAAAGTGGAAAACTGTTCTGTGGTCAGACGAATCAAAATTTGAAGTTCTTTTTGGAAAACTGGGATGCCATGTCATCCGGACTAAAGGGGACAAGGACAACCCAAGTTGTTATCAGCGCTCCGTTCAGAAGCCTGCATCTCTGATGGTATGGGGTTGCATGAGTGCGTGTGGCATGGGCAGCTTACACATCTGGAAAGGCACCATCAATGCTGAAAGGTATATCCAAGTTTTAGAACAACATATGCTCCCATCCAGACGTCGTCTCTTTCAGGGAAGACCTTGCATTTTCCAACATGACAATGCCAGACCACATACTGCATCAATTACAACATCATGGCTGCGTAGAAGAAGGATCCGGGTACTGAAATGGCCAGCCTGCAGTCCAGATCTTTCACCCATAGAAAACATTTGGCGCATCATAAAGAGGAAGATGCGACAAAGACCTAAGACAGTTGAGCAACTAGAAGCCTGTATTAGACAAGAATGGGACAACATTCCTATTCCTAAACTTGAGCAGCTTGTCTCCTCAGTCCCCAGACGTTTGCAGACTGTTATAAAAAGAAGAGGGGATGCCACACAGTGGTAAACATGGCCTTGTCCCAACTTTTTTGAGATGTGTTGATGCCATGAAATTTAAAATCAACTTATTTTTCCCTTAAAATTATATATTTTCTTTAAACATTTGATAGGTCATCTATGTTGTATTCTGAATAAAATATTGAAATTTGAAACTTCCACATCATTGCATTCTGTTTCTATTCACAATTTGTACAGTGTCCCAAATTTTTTGAAATCAGGTTTGTAGATAAGTCTGTTTTGGTGGTATTATTCATATTCAAAATGTTATAGGGTTGAAGGTTAGTGCAAAAATGAAATGTGAAAATGCTTTTTTTATGGTTTTAGTTAATGAAAATAACTGCTTGTCAAAGCATAAAATAAAGTTTAAAATAAGATTTTAATAAAAGGGATAAAGGGGCTAATATTCCTATAACAAGTACTCCAAATATTTGTGTTATTTTAAAAATGCACAACTTTGGCATTACTGAAGTTAAATCTATCAAATAATGTGACTTATTCTAGCAGCCTGTTCATTATATCAGTGTAAGTCCTGAGGACACAGATGTCATTGTTTGAGAATGACTCGACTGCTCTCAAAAACTAAACACATTTGTCTGAGCTTTTCTTAATGTCAAGCCCGCTGCTCTTTAATATTAACTCTAATGCAATATTAACCACAGCAGATATTGATGCCCATTATTTATTAAAGCCTCACGGATCCCTACTGCATTTTACTCTATTTACGCATCCAGTCTGCAAACGCGTCCAAAAATACAAGATGACTGAGCTCGTTTTCAATTTCATTTCTTTCAGCCTGAGCAGTTACCTCCTGCCTCATTTCCCGTGGTTCCTTGTCTGAGTAAATGATCAGAGAAAAGAGAGAGTTTATGCCACATGAGAATTTCAGACATGAATTCAGCGTTAAAGATTCACCGAGGGCTCATGCATACGTCACGGTACGACTGTTCTCCCTCAAATGCATGCAGTGGTTCAGTCATGCCTGTCTGACGCAGGTTTGCCTGGAAATAGATGACACACAGAGCTCACATCTCATGAAATATAAGAGAACGTGTTCACACAATAACAGACTCGGCTACAGGTGACAACATTAATGTTCCTGATGTAAATCACAAATATACATCTCCTTAAAAAAATACGTTTAGTCATTTAGCAGACACTTTTATCCGAAGCAACTTACAAATGAGGGCAATAGAAGCAATCAAAATCAACAAAAGAGCAATAATATGCAAGTGCTATGACAAGTCTAGTTTTTTTTTTTTCAGTACAAAATGCTTCATGTTTTTTTCATGCCATTTCTTTGTAATTTATTGTAGAATTGAGCAATTTCTGGATGAAAATTGTTTCTACACAAAGTTGTTTTTCAGTGCTTCATAATATTTATTTCTTTATTTAAATTTAACTGGAGTTTTTACACTGTAAAATCAGATTTTTTCAAGAAATTTTACAAGAAAAGACTATTTCTGCTTCAAAATGTCATGTTTAATTTTATACTTGCCATTTCTTTGTAATTTATTGTGAAATGTTCACATTTCAGTGTGAAAATTGTTTCTACACTCTAAAAAATGCTGGGTTAAATACAACCCATTGCTGGGTAAAATATGGACGAGCCCAGCAGTTGGGTTAAACATTTAACCCAACTGTTGGTTGAAAACAACCCAGCATGTGTTCTGTCCAATATTTACCCAGCATTTTTTAGAGTGTACACCCATTTTTTGAGTGCTTCAGAGTATTTATTTATTTATTTAAATAGTTTTTATACTGTAAAAAATGATTTCTACAAGACATTTTTAAAGAAAACACTATTTTTACCTCAAAATTTCATGTTTAATTCTATGTGTCACTTGCCATTTCTTTGTCATTTATTGTAAAATGTACTAGCAATTTCTGTAAATTTTTGATGCATAAAAAATTACACTATTTTGTCACAATAATTTAAAATTAAAGCAAATAAAATGCTTTAAATGCTACAAGTGAATTTAAGCATCTCGACATAATAATATAAAGTATATAAAAATAATAGTTATTTTGATTTTGATTTGTTATCATTTCAATTTATTTTATTTTGCTAAAGATAGCATTTAAAATTTTATTAAACTAACACTTTTTTTAAAGATTAAAAAGATTAATAATAGAGGAAGTGATTAAATATATAATAAAAATATAGAGAAATAATAAATAAACAAATAACAAAATAAACAATTTTTTTTTTTTTTATAATTAACCAACATGGTACATATATATTGTGAAGAACATCATTTAATAATTAAGCATTTACTGAATAAAATGTGAGTATTTGCCCTTACAAAAAAATGCCATGTTGCTATGCAGTTTCTAGGGTTTTCTTGCTGTTGGTTGCTTAAAGATGTGTTTAATTGTCATGTCATTGCTGTTGGTTGCTTATAAAGACCCTTAAACCTTCAAAACAGTCCCTACCACAATAATTATATGGTAATCCGTTTTTTTGTGAGGATTGCCTCTAAAGAACTGTTTTCTTTGGCTTCGTTGGCTCCATATGGGTTTGTTCTGTGTGTCTTTCATTAGGTCATTGTGTTTATGCAGTATTATGATACTTATTATGATACTTTAATGCAGTGGATGTTCCTAGAGTCAACCAAGCATTAAATTGATTCTCCCTTCACTGCTGCTGCTGTATGGGAAGCATCGAGGGAAGATTTAAAAGGAAGAATGTCTGTCCGAAGGGCACATTCTTCATCCTAATACCCACGTTTGTCAGCAAAATCCCCTCGATAGTATACCACACAGCAACTATATATGAAGTCTGTGTATGAAGTTCAGTCGTGCAGTGATGAAAATAGCAAGTAATTACTTTACTGGGAAAACAATTAGCCTGTTGTTTTTAATTATCACAATCTAAACGGTGACTTCATTATGAGAGAAAAGGTCTCTCAGCTTTACAGCGAGATGTCATACATGCAAAAATAGATTTGCATCGACCGGCGTAACATTAAACGAATAACTTTCCTATTGAAGGCGGTGTTTTAGATTTCACTGTTACTAAACGTGGTTTGCAGAGTGAGTGTGTGCTGTGTTTTGTCTCAAACTGAGTCATACTGATAAGGTCATTGAATCCCCTGAGCTTTATTAAACACTCTATTAAATACAATTTAATACCAGTTAATTAGCAAGCGATTCAATATCGTGCAAATCGTGTTTCATATAAATCTCAATGCAGATTCATAATAATTTTCATGTCCTTTTGAGTAAACAGGCTCCCACGTTTACCACAGATTCATAAGACTGTGCTTTTTGTTTGCATAGGCTCTCCAATAATATTGTTTACTGGATTCTTTCTCTTTTTTGAGACCGAATAGACTCTATTATGTGGTTTAACTCTGACTGACCTTGAACCGAGAGGTCTCGCTAGAGCCCTATTGCAGGGGTGGGAAATATAATAACAGCTAAAATTCATATCTGGGGAACCCGAGAAGCTCTGCTGTGCATTAAGGGAATTACAGATCCTTCTGACTCTCTGTGAAACTCATTTCTGAAGCCAAACATATTGCGTAAACACCCGTGACCCTGTTGTCTGAGAGAATGCTCTAAACGAAGGTTTAAGCAAACATCCTTTAAACCATTGGCACAACAAACACTTCTGCTGCACTACAAGATTTGTGGAGCCACAAGCAAGTTGATTCTTTCGACCTGTTTACATGCTAAAATCGCTAAAACACTAACAGCCGAGGCCTGCGTGGACTCAAATATTTGACCAATCTTCTCGATTCTCCACGTGGCAGCATTTTACCCACTTGAGGTTATTATTTTCCCATCTTATAGCATTTGGAAAAATCTCTGCGCATTTGACTTTCAGACAGGAAACCAAAAAATTGTCCCTGTGCATGTCTGTTAACCTATTTCTGTCAAGGTACAGACCAGATATTTCACACAATGCAAAGAGCATCTCATCTCAAAGTTAACTCTTTAAATGATTTTCAGTCTTCTAGTCATTTAAACCACATTGACCTCTGAACAAAGTCCTTTTTGAGGTAAGCTGGTTCACTTGGTGGAAATGTAGTACTCAGTACAATTCCTATTGATCTGAATGGGGAAAGGTCGACATCTCCTTAACTTTGCCAAGTTTACACTTGCAAAATCATCAATACAGTCAGACATGACATCATTTCTGCTTTTGTAGCTTGCTGTAAATCACACTAAATCACTTTTTTCCTGTTAGTCCAGAATAATTCAAACACGCTATAAAAAGAAGAAAAAAACAGTCAATGCTTTTGCCAAACAGGCGAATCTAGGGGTCATTTGCAACATTCCATATAAAATGCCTTGTAACTGTCTATTAAATAAAATGTAAAATGTTTTTACTCTGTATTGTTATGCACAAAAAAAGGCTAAACAAATTAATTAATATAAATAGTTTAAAAATTATTTAGAAACACACATTAAAATATTATATCTATTAAAATATAAATAATTAAGCTTTTTCTATCGGTGTTACCAATGTTAAAAACATGTTTGACGGGGTCATATGACGTTGCTAAAAAGAACATTATTTTGTTAATTTAACAATATTTTCCACATACTGTACATTATTGTTGCTCCTCTCTGCCCCACCTTTCTGAAAGGTGTCGATTCTTACAAAGATCATTGCTCTGATTGGCCAGCTATCTAGTGCGTTGTGATTGGCCGAATACCTCAAGCGTGAGACGGAAATGCTGCTCCTCTTACCATATTTGGAATATCAGCTTCCATGGTGGTGGAAACAATACTACAGCGAGAATAAAAGTTATGCCGCCTTCTTTGCGTAAACATTTGGTGTTATGCAAATCTTCCCACACAGTGACGTAGATATGTAGATATATACATGTTTGAATGAGGCATTTTAGGAAGGCGTGGATGAGTCTTAACTTTTATAAACAATATTTCTTCGGGTTTGAGACTTTAATCTTTGCGACTTTTACGAAACTTATATATGCACGAACAGCTTGTAACACTCCAAAGACAAAGGAAAACATGAAATCATTTCATATGACCCCTTTAAAAAATACAAAAAGCTGTGGAAAACTAAAGTCAAACTTTAAAGAAAAAAGAGGCTTTGAAGGGGCTCAAATGGTGAATATTCGGGGGGGAAATTATTAGTTTGCATGTAATTTATTTAAGATTTATTTTTGGTGTTTTTGCCTTTTGTTATGATAGAACAGATCAGAGCTGACAGGAAGCGAAGTGGGAGAGAGAGAGGGGTGGGATCAGGAAAGGTCCTCGACTTGGGATTCGAACTCGGGACACCTGTAGTGCAATAGCACTATATGAAGGCACGCTGCCCACAAGGCTATCGGCACAGACTCGTTTATTTATTTAAATATGTCTTTGGTGTGACACTGAATTTTCATGACAAAAAAAAAATAAGAATAAAAGTCATTCTCAAATAAATAAATAAATAAATAAATCTGAGAATGATCCTAATCTGAAAGGCGTGACTCTTTTCTTATAGCCACCAGTTATCTCTTCATATATTTTCTGTTGTGTCAAACACATTACAGATGCATTTTTTGGCAGAGATTTGGCAGACAAACATATCTTCTCTTCCACAATCTGGTATTTGTTTATAATCAAATGTAAAAAGTGAGACACTTACCGATCGGAAGAACCAGGAAAAATGGAAGCCAACAAAGAATGAAGCATCCAACCACGATGCCCAGGGTCTTAGCGGCCTTCTTCTCTCGGGAGAACTTAAGCAGACGCAATGCGAAGTGTGTCCGGTTGCGCAAGGCCTCGTCTTCGGACACCGTCGTGTGCCCACGGTGTATCCGCAAAGTTATGGTCTCGGCGGCGTGATCGGACTTTTCAGTTTTCTGTCCGCTAATCAGTCCTCGGGTCTCCCTCCTCGCAACCACGTACACGCGGCAATACATGGATAGAATCACCACTAGAGGGAGGTAGAAGGACCCTAACGCAGAGAAAATGGCATAACCGGGTTCTTCGGTTATCTTGCATATGGATTCGTCCTCCGGTGCCGGTTCCTTCCATCCAAAAAGAGGTCCGATTGAGATGGTAACGGACAGAGCCCACAAAGCAACGAGTGCAAGCAATGCCCGTCGCTCTGTTACGATGGAAGGGTATTGCAGAGGATAACTAACACCGATATATCGGTCCACCGAAATAACACATAAGCTCATGATTGACGCCGTGCAGCACAAGACGTCCATTGCAGCCCAAACGTCACAAAACGGACGTCCGAAAATCCAATGACCCAACATTTCAAAGACGGTAGAAAACGGAAGAACCGTAGAGCTCAGCAAAAGGTCCGCAACTGCCAAGTTCACAATGAAGTAATGCGTAACTGTGCGTAGATTACGATGGCAAGCCACCGAGAGGATGACCAGGATGTTGCCCAGAACGCCAAAAATGATGAAGATCGCCAAAACCATTCCCAGAACGACGGCCTTCATGACGTTCAGCTCTGGGACGAGAACCTGGCTGCAGTTGCTACAGTTCTCGGGGAACGACTCTGGGGTCATGTTGTCTTTGAGGGAAATCATCCGTTCAAGATGTCCAGGCATTTAATAAAGGTCTGATTTTGGGGCATCAGATCGATTTGCACCTTAATAATAGATTCTCTCAAAGAAAACGTTGAAAACGGCACTACTACATTGGCTGTGGAACAAGAACATTGGTGCATTTCCAGCACTGCGATGAGGGAACATGATGAAATTTAACCTGTTGTGTCTCATTTCTCATTTCTCCTAGATGAGCTTTTAATGATGTATGTTCATGGAAAATAGCTGTGGGTGAAGGAATAAACAAGAGGAACTAAACATATTATGCTGCAGAGAACGTCAGATTCTTTTGTCATAAAGTCATAAATTCAAGGGTTGTTTTGACATGTTCATAACCATGTGCAGCTGCAACATCATACAGAACAATGAGAATGACACAAACGCCATTGTTGCAATCTGTGTGATCTATTAAGGTACAAAAGAGGTTTGTCTGTAGTTTCCAGGCATTAGGTTTGATGCATGAGCGATCCGTTTTAGATATGCATCAATGCATCGGCGTGCGAAGGTGTCAAAGCGTTCTCCATCTCTCTTTGCACATTCATAAAGCACTGTTAATGTCTTCGTGCGCTTTGTAAAACAAGAGCTTCCCGTCTTTTTGCGCGCATCTGCAGCGGTTGGAAGCAGTCCACATGGTGCTGATGGTCACTCCAGAATCGGATTCGCATTGAAAGTCTGCATGGCGTTGGCTGATGTCACTGAGGTTGCAAAGCGGATAACAAGGACAAAGCTAAAAGCACTTTGGCATATGCTGAGGAGATATTTTTGGCTGAAGAGCAGTTCTCAGTGCGTCACACAATTTTTAGGCAAACGGCTTCAATCAGGAGAGATCTGGTCATAAAGCAGCCATGCTGGTTTGGTTTGAAGACTGATGAACCCTGAAAAGAGACAGAGAAAATGGAGCTTTATCAGTGAAGTGGATTCATTTATCAGACAGGCAACTTTTAAACCACCACTCATGCATTATAATGAAGTGTGCAATCGTTTGGCATAAAATTATGAGCCAGTTCCAGTGGATAATGATATATAGATTCATTAATTCATATTTCTCCGATAAAGGGCCCGCAAATGGATTTCTTCCCATGAGGGATCCTCAACAAAACAAATGCTTTTATTTATATGTTTCTCCTGAAGTGATTCATTCGCCATGTCAAACACAAAATCAAATGGGACAGCAAAAATGAACAGTTGCTGTCTAATACACACAACTAAAATGTTTTCATTTTTCCACAGAATAGATATTAAAACTCTACATTCCATCTATTCTAAGACAAATAATATTGAAAAAGTGGTCTAAATTATTAAGGTTAATTAGTGATTATATAGCCATACTCTAACATGCACAACTTTATTGAATCTGCAAAGACAGCTTGTTCAGAGGTACTTTTCACATAGAAGTCTTAAAGGTACAGTAACCTAAATCTGGGAGAGACTGGAAAATGGTCATGAAAATTCTTATATTAAAGAGACGTATTTTTATAGGCCAAACCAGTTTGTTCCCTCAAAAAAAAAAAAAAAAATCCCAGTTATTTTATTCACTGCAGAAAATAAGCTCTGTGACAAGTTTATGATTTTGAAACATTTTGGATATCAAGATCACTTTCACTTTTTCAAGACTAATGAGCAAACCAGAAGTGGGGTATCACTGATGTATTTTATTTTGTAGAATAAACCGTGAAAATATCTTGAGCTTGTGTTCTCCACGTGATGTTTTATTAACAAATTTCGGGAGGAGCGCGCGCAGATAATTAACACGGCCAATTCACCATCAGGAATCACACAGTCTATCCTATCAGCCGAGAGGAGACTTCTATAAATAGCCAAGCTATCTTACCTTCATCCTCTCTACAGTATTGCAGCATCCCTCCTCCACCCCAACTCCTCACCATCAGCCCGCTCCTACCCCAGCACGGGGAGGAGCACGGCGGGAGCACTCTGGGTCCGGGCTAAATGCCGGGCTTGGACCCCTCTCCCCGTACAGGGGGAGTACCCCGGGCTCGGGAGTAATTACCGAGCTCGGAGCCCTCTCCCCGGACAGCACGCCA
Source organism: Onychostoma macrolepis (assembly GCF_012432095.1). Classification (NCBI taxonomy): domain Eukaryota; kingdom Metazoa; phylum Chordata; class Actinopteri; order Cypriniformes; family Cyprinidae; genus Onychostoma; species Onychostoma macrolepis. The sequence continues at coordinate 25,915,508 of NC_081162.1, forward strand.
AATACGCATAACCTTTACTCTGTTTATTATATGCAAGTGTGAACTCGTGAAAGATCTTATTTCAGGCATTTAACCAAAAACACATTGAAAAAAAACACACTGACTTCATTGAAAGCCAAACATTAACAGCACCTTGAAAACTTATTCTTGAGAGATTATTCTGAAAACGTGACAAACTGATGCATGAATAGAAAATAAAATGCAAACAGGTACAATATTTATGCTATTATACTATATGAACTGTAATATAAATATTATTGCACATACTTTTCAAACAGTTTGTGAAAATTATTTTTATTTGCTGGTATAAAAAAGCAGAGAGAGTAAAAAGAGAGTAAAACAACCTAAAATACCCTAGCAACCATTTGAAATACCTTAGTAACCAAAGCAGCATCCAGCATAGTAGCGCTCTGTCAAGAAGTCTTATTTTCTTCAGAACACGTAAAACCCAGAGTTTCAGATTGTTTCTGAGCGAAAGAAAGCACAGATGCAGAAAATGACCTTTCACAGGGGTTTTAACGAGATCTTGTCCTGTGAGACTCTGGTCGGTTCTGAACGCAGCGAAACAGCAACAGATTTTTTTTTTTTTTTTTTTGTACCTCACAGTTGTGAAAAACGCACCCACTGGGCAAAAACACAAGGCTGCCTCAAAAAAAAAGAAGCTTAGAATGTTTTTATTTTTGGCATTTTCATGCTCTCTAATTCCCACTTTAATCAAGCCAATTCTTGCTGCTTGCCATAAGACACAGAAAAAAGCTTAGTAAGTTAAGAAAACATATTTAACAACATTCAAATATCGCATGATTTCAGGCAAATCCCTCAGCTGCACAACAAAATCACTCTTTTTTCGGTGCCTGTTGACAAAGACACATTGGTTTGTTTCTTTTGTGAGATTTCTGGCTTCCTGACCTTTAGAAATTAAAATCTTCTGTTCTGTTCTGTCATTTTTCTACCTTAACCAATGTTCTGCCAAACTGCATCAGCAGAATCAGACAGACAGGAAAATTAATCTTTTTTGCCGTCTGTTGCTTCTCTATTTATAATGATGTCAGAATAAATTCAACTGTGCAAGGCTGTGACAGTGAGTCTGCACACATACAGGAAACCACTTGATCATAAAATGTACACATGCTTCATTTTCAACTGAAAAAAACGATGATCTTTTTCATTACTCTATTATTTTTCTAGATTGACACTAATTACTTCTAATGAGATCGCCTACCATCCGTTTGTGACTCTATCAATTAACTTTGAGAGGAGAAATGCACGCAAGCTTAACACTCCTACTCAGACACTCTCACATTTCCGACATTAGTAGGAATATTGATCTGATTTCCAGCTTAATGAGGCACAGAGGTGACTCTCGCTGCTGGCTGGACACTACGGAGGTGTTAGGACACAAAATTACTCCAGCTTCACTCAACCGACAACTGTGCTTTAGAAAACACGAGCTGTTAGGCTGGTGCTGACTCACGCTCTCAAAAATAAAGGTTTCCAACCACATAGAAAAACCATTTTGGGTTCCTTAAAGAACCTTTCAGTGATCAGTTGTAAAATGGACCATTTTTTTAATCTAAAGAACCTTTTGTGCAATGATTAATGCCAAAAAAATATATTTGTGTATTAAGAAAGACGCACATGCACAAGGGGACAGGGTTTGGCTTGTGTAACACTGGACTTTATTAACACAAAGTATTTGTATACTCCAGAAATTATCAAAGTATTGCACTTCAAAACAAACCTATTAAACATTCTCTTTCTTCCTTTAAACATGATTTATAAGCCACAACAAAGGCAATGTTTGGTGAACTAATTTATTCTTTTGATTGGACATTAATTTATCAATTAGAAAAAAAAACTGTATTAATGTCAACAAAAAACTGCATTTATATTTACATTTACACTACTGTTAAAAAGTTAGTGCGAATTTTTTTTAATGCATTTTTTAAATAGACTAATACTTGTATTCAACAAGAATGCAATACCTTGATCACAATTTATAATGTTACACAAGATTTCTATTTTAAATAAATGCTGTTCTTTTGAACCGTATATTCATCAGAGAATCCTGACAAAAATGTATCACCGTTTCCACAAAAATATGAAGCAGCACAACTGTTTTCAGCATTGATAATAATCAGAAATGTTTCTTGAGCAGCAAATCAGCATATTAGAATGATTTCTGAAGGATCATGTGACACTGAAGATGCTGAAAATTCAGCTTTGATCACAGCAATAAATTACATTTTACAATATGTGACCCTGCACCACAAAACCAGTCTTAAGTTGCTGGGATATATTTGTAGCAATAGCCAAAAATACATTGTATGGGACAAAATTATTGATTTTTCTTTTATACCAAAAATCATTCGGATATTAAGTACAGATCACGTTCCATGAAGATATTTTGTAAATTTCTTACCGTAAATATATAAAAACTTCATTTTTGATTAGTAATATGCATTGCTAAGAACTTCATTTGGACAACTTTAAAGGCAATTTTCTCAATATTTAGATTTTTTTGCACCCTCAGATTCCAGATTTTCAAATAGTTGTATCTCAGCCAAATTTTGTCCGATCCTAACAAACCATACATCAATGGAAAGTTTATTTATTCAGATTTCATATCAGATTTTTTGAAAAATTGACACTTAAGACTGGTTTTGTGGTCCATGGTCACATATATTCAAATAGAAAACAGTTATTTGAAATTGTAATACTATTTCACAATATTTTCGATCAAATAAATGCAGCCTTGGTGAACATAAGAGACTTTTGAATGGTAGTGTACAAAATCTCTTGAATCTTATCAGTCAAGAAAGCGATATTAGAAATTCATGGTTAATATTACTTCTGGTCTATTCGTATACTGCACATTTTGGCACATCTATATCTTCAGAAAGTCATATGCTATGCAATAAGATCAGGATTTCACTTGTCTGTGGATGTTAGGCTCAAAAATGAATGATTAATATTATTTTCCCCACACACCTAGAGAAACAAAAGTCTTTTCACAGTTGGAGAAAGTTATTGCATTTTGATGAAAGACTATATAAACAAACATGCACTGATGAGTCATGCATAATATGACCACGGATGTTCAATTTTGGTCAATTTTGATTTCACGTTGCCTTTAAAAAATAGTTTTTTATCACAAATCCCCTGTCGCATTATCTCCCTTCTGCTGTTTTGTGAGTGTCAGCATTCATTTCCTTAGGTCTCCTGACTAAACGCAACTGCCATTGTATTTATACACACAGGCGAGAGAAACTGAATCCCGTCCAGGGTTCGTGAGGCTCAGCGTGATAATACTAGTGCTAGAACCGAGATAGTGGTGTTCAGTGTGCATTCATCGGTCTCTCTGTCTCTGATCTCCCCATCACGACATCAACCGGCGTCTGACCTTTGGGCCTCACCGGCGCGACGAGTGGAAATCCATGCTGATACGCCAGCTGTTCACAGCCTCAGCTGGCTCGCTTTGAGCTGCCATGCTGCATTGCACACCAGCCCTCCTGCCTGCACTACACCGTCCGCCCCTGTGCCGCTCTCTCCTGAACTGCTATCAACGCTCATCATCTTCAGTTTAGTTGAGTTATAAATATCATAGGACTAGTTCACCCAAAAATGAAAATTTGCTAAATTGTTGTCACCCTCAGACCTTTCAAGATGTAGCATTACATCACTTGTTTCACCAATGGATCCTCTGCAGTGAATGGGTGCCGTCAGAATGAGAGCTGATAAAGACATAGTAATAATCCACAAGTAATCCACACCACTCTAGTCCAGCAATTAACGTCTGGTGAAGTGAAAAGCTGCGTGTTTGTAATAATCAAATCCATGTTTTTAACTTCAAACCGCTGCTTCTGGCTAAAATATGGATCCAAATCCATAATATTGTGTTTTCCCCAGTGAAAAAAAGTCGTCTCGTCTGAATCAGGAGAGAAATCTGCGCAGATCAAGCACCGTTTACATGTGAAAACAATCCAAAACAGTTCTAAAGAAGTATGTGGGTGGGTTTTGATGTGAGAGACAACAGGAGATGTACTTTTTCACTGGAGGAAGCGTTATTATGGATTATAGATTTTCGCCAAAAGCAACAGTTTAAAATTAAAACACCTTAATGATGGATTTGTTTCTTACAAACATGCTGTTTTTTGTTTCACGAGATGTTAATTGATGGACTGGAGTGGTGTGTATTACATTGTGATCAGCTGTTTGGACTCTCATTCTGACGGCACCCATTCACTGCAGACGATTCATTGGTGAGCAAGTGTCCAAATCAGTTCTGATGAAGAAACAAACTCATCTACATCTCAGATGGCCTGGGGGTGAGTAAAATTTCAGGAAATTTTCATTTTGGGGTGAACTATTCCTTTAAGGAGCAGTATTCCATCAGATTGACAACAATCACCTATGCTGAGGGACACAACTGAAGCATTTGTTATTTTAGTCCTCGAGCAAACAGTAAATTAAACTGACAGCCAGATGATTTTCACTAACATCAGTAAAAGACCTTGAGCTTTGCCAGACTGGCACCCATATGGCCATGCACATGAAACGATTCACCAAAACAGCTCATCACCTCAGCGAACAGAAGCAAGCATCTAGTGTGTAATTTACTACTATAATTTACTGTAATTTAAAACTATACTGTAAAAAGTGGTAACCTGCAACTATTTTTACCTGATTTAATCCATAATATGTTTTTTTTATTATTAATTAATTATATTGAATAAATTAATGAATTTAGTTTGATTCATTGATGCTAAATAATTTTTAGCATTTTCTTTAATTAATTTTAAAAATATTTTATGCATTATTTTATCATTTTATTATAATTTTTTTTATTTAAATTTTTTATTATATTTTGAAAGTTTTACCAGGTTTTGTCCATACAATGGAACCTAGTATGTAGTATCTTTTACAAGCAAATATTTCAGTCTTTCTACTTCAAAATGTAATGTTTAATTCAATGTATTATTTGCTGTTTCTTTGTAATTATTTGTGAAATTTACTAACAATTTCTGATTGACAACTGTTTCAAAGTAAATCTTACACCAGTTTTTTTGTAGTGTACTGTACATCAAATATCATAATGCAAACCTCAAACCTCATTGGTTCTTGCCCAGTCACATGACAAAAAGACACACATTGTAGGCTATTCCTCACACAAAGCAGTCTTATTTAAAAGACATGAAATATAGCACAGAGTACTTTTGCTATAGTTTGGTTACTTTTATAATAATTTTTAAAAACAGCATACGGTTTTATACATGAGGATTAGTCAATATTTCTTTTAGACTGATCAATTCCTTAAGGACTTCAGAGGAGCCTCTTTTATTCATTAACAGATTGTGAAGAAATCAGGGCGTCCTGCGGGCGATCCGACAGTCTCGCTCATCACAGAAACAGTCGATCCACTGGGTTTCAGCTCGGTGGTCCCTCCACAACCTGTAGGCCACACTCAGTCTGACTGAGATTAAATCACAATTATTGGTCTTCTGTGCCTAGTACTTATCACAGCCCTGCAGGGCCACACAATAACCAGAGCCACGGCGCACTCTCTGTAATCGCCAGAGCCTCCGCTGAAATTAATGGATACGGTTGCCTGCTTTTACATAAAGAGAGGTAAATATTTAGGCTTCACCGCTGAAAGGTAATTCAAGTCGAAGCTTCCTAATGTACAGGCTTCAAAAAGACAGAAATGAGTTCTGTCACTGGCTGCTCGTTGTGACTCAGTGTTTATGTTGCATCAAAGCGTGAGACCCCAGCAGAGGGTGAAGGGGCACGCAGACAGTGTCGTATCTCTCCTGATTGAAAGCTCAGGTCCACGGCTTTCTAGAACATTCCTCTTCAGGAACAACAGAAGAGACATGCTGAGAGACTCACATTATTCCTTCCTCGCTGTCATGAGCGAAAGAAAGTGGAGTAATTGAATTTGAAGTGGTCGTAGTCTATGGAAATTTGGCTACTATATCTGAAACCATTAAAAATGTACATGTAAGAATTAGATCTAATTACAACAGTAAAGTTATAGAATTATCTTATTACGAAATATTATATATATTGTTTTTCACCATTTTAAACACTATTTCTGCTTCACTCACTCATTCGGATCGAGTGTGTGTGTGTATATATCCAAAACAATAGATAGATAGATAGATAGATAGATAGATAGATAGATAGATAGATAGATAGATAGATAGATAGATAGATAGATAGATAGATAGATAGATAGATAGATAGATAGATAGATAGATAGAAAGAATATGGGCAGTTTATATGAAATGTTACACTATATTTTTTAAAAGTACTATATAAATAAATGTAAAATGTAATTAAAATATAAATTTTAAATATATGCAGTTGACATGAAATATTAAACATTTTAATATTAAACATGAATACATTTAAAATGTACAATTTACATATTAATAAAGAGATATGGAATATTTGTACTTTTAAAAATGTATTGTTACACCGAAGGACCATTTAAAATGAACCAGTTAGGGGAAAAGGTAATTAAAATACTGGGAATATATATATATATATATATATATATATATATATATATATATATATATAAGCAGCACCTTAAATATCATCTTAAATATTCATGTAAATCTTAATCTAAAATCTTCATTCTGCTACAAAAAGCACATTATATCATATAATAAAACAAGATTTGTTTGCTATACAAAAATCAGGAACTCATTAGAACAAAATATAATTATAATTAACTAACCATTAAATATAAGATTCAACTTACTATCATAAATGAAAAGCCACAGCATTATTCTTTTGCATATATGTATATTATATCTTATATTACATACTGTATATATGCTATATGTGTGTCCTTCTTTTCAAAATATGCACACCACCATAGTTCCCATTTTCTGATTCAACAGTTTGTTTTTGAGCAGAGAGAATCGAAAGAGAAATTCTCCATTATAATCAAACTAGACGACAAGAGTAACCTTTTCATGTTGCCCATCATGCATAAATCATTGTGACAGCTGGGAGAGGATGCAGAAATCTCTGGAACACACAACTGATCAATGCATTACATCAGTATGCACCAACACAAGCGCTAAACACGCGAACACACTCAATCCCTCATTTTAAAGACCGTAAACTGAACGCAACAGCACGTTTGTGAAGTTATCAGAAGCAACCTGTAGAATCACTCCAGCGCACATCACACGAAGTTTGCAAAGAATATCTCTAATGGTTTATGCATAATGATTGCATGCTCGATATAGTCTAGCAGTTGTGCGACTGACTGAACACTCACCTCAGCAGCGTGTCAGTGAACTCGAGAACTCGGTCCGAAGGTGTCTGGGTAGATGGGCGCGCGGCGCGTCTCCGGTTCATCGCTTCAGTCTCTCCAGTCATCGCTGTGGAAACGGCAGAGCTCAAGTTCAGCGAGTCAAGTGCAGTTCTGTGTTTCCACACGCACATTTGAGCGGAAGGGTCCTCGGGACATCAGTATTTCTCAGAGGAGGTGACAGTGAGTGAGTCATGGCGCCCCGCGCCGCGCCGCCTCCTTTACGCACAAACTTTGGTGCCGCCGCGCTCTGGGCTCGCAGATGTGGACGTGGCCATTGGCCAGCGATGCTACATCACTTCAAAGAAGAGTGAATCAGCTGCTGACGCGATTTCAGGTTAAAATAGCCTCCAACGTCTGGTGAAAATAGACATGAGAAGGGTGGTTACCCAAACTCCGTGATCCTAAGCGAGAAACTTGCTAATGCACGAGCCATATTTAACCCCAAAATCAAAAAGAAATTATACTTCATTACAGATAATGAAGACATGATCTGGAGATGTGCTTAGTTCACATAAAAACGAAAACAAACTCATCTACATCTTGCATGGCATCCTCAGGCCATTGCATGCAGATGAGTTTGTTTCTTCATCAGAATAGATTTGGAGAAATATTCTTCATCAGAATAGATTTGGGTGCCGTCAGAATGAGAGTCCAAATAGCTGATAAAAACATCACAATGATCCACAAGTAATCCACACCACTCCAGTCCATCAGTTAACATCTTGTGATTCAAAAAGCTGTGTGTTTGTAAGAAACAAATTCATCATTTAGACGTTTTAAACTTCAAATCATCAGTCCATAATAACGCTTCCTCCAGTGAAAACTCCATCTATTGTTGTCTCTCACATCAAAATCCACCCACATATTTGTCTGGAAACATTTTGGACTGTTTTGTCTTGTAAACGGTGCTTGATCTGTGCATATTTCTCTCCCGATACAGACGAGATCACATTTTCATTGGAGAAAGTAATATTATGGATTATGGACTTTCATTTTTGAGTGAACTATTTCTTTAAATGGTCCTTAAAACAGGCTTTTCTCTATGCAAAATATAGAGTGAATTATAACCCAGACACTTTTTGTAAGATTGATTCATTTATTCACCCCTGTGTCATTGCAAACCGTATGACTTTGTTTCTTCTGTGGAGCATAAAAGGACACATTTTGTAGACTGTCCTGCTCCTATCCATAAAACAAATGCTGATTCATGCTGCCATGAAAACTGGTCTACATGACAGAAAAAATAGATTTCCCTCTGCAGTAAATCTGATTGGCACCTGTTCAAAACATGCAAATGTGTTGGACATCATGATACATTTGAGACAGGTTTGACATCATGCACATCAGCGTGTATATATATATGAGGTGAAAACATACCTTCAAAGCTGTCATTGCACCGTAACGCCAGGTTATACAGGAACTGATTTTAAACAACAGACAATACATTAAAAGCTTGAAATCTATCCATCAAGAAAACATTAAAACAGATAATAAAACCAGGGGAAAAAACATATGAGTAGCATTTTGTTCAGTTCAGTTTATTATTAATAGTCTGATGCTTTCTATAAGAATTCTGTATCTTAAGCCATCTGTTTTGTAGATGATGCAATGCAATTTAATGACTAATCAGAGTGCAAGAAACCTACAAACATCCAACCAACAAAACTCACCTGTGAAAGTATTCAGTTCACAGTTATGTTGAGCTTTTCATAGCACAAATCGCTCCACATCAGCTTGACAAAGACTAGTGCGTTACAAAAGCCCAGTGAGAAAACCAAAGGCTTTTATGTGCAGATGTTTAGAAATGCAGAAGATTAGAAAGAAACCAGCACAAAGTGCCTGCGTGACTGGCATAGTCAAACTAATTCAAACAAACACAGAAACAGTCATTTTACATTTAAATATCGATCTTCTGACGTATACTGTTCTCTCACTAGCAGCTGTGAGGTGCCACATTGTGTTTAACGTAACCATTTCTGAATCTGCTTACAAAGTTTTATTGTATTGAACATCACTTTTCGGATCAATATTTCAAGGAAGGCATTCTAAAATCATAAATAATTGATGTCTACAAACTTATGTCTGTTAAATAATTTACATGTCATCTAAGTAAACATTTAACTCCTGGCACAAAGCTTGCGGTTATGGTGAGATATTTATATATTTTTTGTTTTCACTTTAATTTTAGTTACAGTTTTAGTAATTTTGTTGTGTTTTTCTCATTTCCATATTAGATTTTTAAAATAAGTCTATATGCTATATAGTATTAATTATTGTTTATGTGTTAGTTTATTTACTTTTATTTACTTTAATACTTAAACCTAAATGAGAAAATTGGAATGTTTGAATACAACATTTTCTAGCGATTATCGCGCGATTTGATTGCACAGATACTATTTAAACTAAACTGAGCTAGACAATGAAATCTCTGAATTCAATAATGAAATGCCTTTAATTGAAAATTGAGTGTTTAATCTTATCATTATACATTACTGACACTCTATCCTCCAATTTGGTACTGTTAAGTGCTTTGACACAATCTGTATTGTTAAAAGCGCTATATAAATAAAGGTGACTTGACTTGACTTGACATGATTCAAAGTTGCCCACAATTGTGATTCTTGTGTAAATACATTTCTGCTGCAAAAAGTCCAGGAGCTTGTAAGTCATTGCATACAAATACATGTTTTAGTTTGCATGCAATGATATATAAGCAGATAAACAGGCAACACTTACAATTACACTTACAACACTTTTGTGTAAAAAATAATAATAATAATAATAATTTTTAACAATCCATAACACTGATTAAGATGGAAGCTGGAAGCATAAGAAATCAAGAGAACCCTTCATTAATTACAGAAAAATGATTAAACTTGATGAAGATGAGAAATGTTGAACTAGTTGAAATAAAATAATTATTGAAAATAATTTAATAAAATGTTTTATTTGTGGTTTTCAGTTTAGTCAACCCTGGTCTATGGGATTTTGTCTGTAAGTTCACTGTAGCAATGTAGCAATAGTCATTCTGAAATGCCTCATTGCTGTCGAGAGAAGCAGTGGTTGTGTACCTGAGCCACACAGATGCTGATAGCGTCAGTGATTAGCTGTCCACCCACTACATCAGTCACTAAAGCTCTGTTCCAAAAACAAGTGAGCTGTCTATCTAGACATCACATGTGCGCTCTTGACAAGAAGACTGCTGGACATACTCATTTTAGACATACTCTATGAAAACAATGTATATTTCGTTCACCAAAAAGAGAATCCCAATGCATTGTGATGAATTAAATCCATCTGAAAATGACTAATATATATATTATTAAACTAAATATTTGTACAAAATGATGGAGCTTGTGTTACTATAGAGCAGCAGGTGTTGCCGTTGCCATGACAAACAGTGCATCTTGTTTTCTGCTGGCTGCATGAGATTCCCAAAGAAATTTTGTCACTTTCGAAAAAATGGAATGTTTGAATACATGATACAATGTTTCCCGCAATTGTGATTCTTGTGTAAATACATTTCTACTGAAAAAAGTCCTGGAGCTTGTAAGTCGTTGCATACAATAGACATATAAGTGGATAAATAGGCAAAATGCAACACTTACAATGTAAAAACTGAAATAATAAATAACAATCCACAACACTGATAAAGATGGAAGCTGGAAGCATAAGAAATCAAGAGAACCCTTCAATGAATACTGAAAAAAATAATTCATGCGTATTTGCTAGAACTTGTGTTACCTCACGTGTTGCCGTCATTTGTGACTGCCATGACAAATGGTGCATCTTGGGTTTTTTTCTGGCCGCATGAGAATTCCAAAAAATATATATATATTTAAAAAAAAAAAAATGTTGGAGTTCAATTGTGTGCAATTGTGATTCTTGTGTGAATACCTTTAGTCCAGCACCACGTTAAGTCAATGTATGCAAACTTTGTTAGCATCAGTGTTATTTTAGTATCATTGATAGACTATTATAGTGTTTGTTAATATTTTGAATTATTAATTTCAGTTAAAGTTTTGATAATTTTGTTGCATGTTTTTGTTATTTATATTAGTTTTTATGTCTATATACTGTAGTTTTAGGTCTTAGTTGTAGTTTTAGTTAATGACAACCTTAGTTTGCATGCAATGACATATAATGGGGTAAAATACATATACAATGTTTGAAAGAGAGAGAGAGAGAGAGAAAGAACATGGTGAGAAAAGTAATGCAAAGTTAACTTAGCATGCTACATTCTGTCTGCATAATGAATTTTTTTTCTTTTTTTTTTCTAAAGTAAAGCAATAAGTACCATTCCCTTTGATTTCAGGGCAGCTCGGTAGGTTTTGGAACAGACCTTCTACGTGTTTTCTTTTCCTTCATATCATTTCACCTTCCTCCTTTATCACAGTCAATCCCAGGAGAGCCGAGTCAGTCCTTCTAAAGCTCAGGTCAGGCTATGATTGGATTGACAGGCTCTATTGGGTTTGTCTTTTGCAGGGTTTGGTTCAGGGCTATATTTGTCCATCTTTCTCCTTGTTATTTATCGACTGCCCTTGAGATGATTTACATTAGATGATAGCGAACCTTTTAAGATGTTTGTTTACATATAAAGCAAAAGAGCAAAAGAGGTCGCAAGCCCAAACACTCTGGATCTCAGGTGTCAGTTTGATATTTGACAGGGTCAGATTGTCCCATTATCAGAGACTCACATACTGTATGTATTTGTTATAGTTGAACGGCACACTCCATACGCATTCAGGTCAAGCCACTTGAAGCGTCTTTCTAACAAATGTGACACTAAAGGTGACAGGACTTATTCAAAAGCACCTTATTAGACGGCATCTATTTATCCAAGCCAAAGGCTCTCTTGTCTTCCTGTCAAGTCGTTCCCGCCGTCCTTTTCACTACCTATCAAGTCACACACACAAACCCATTCTCACTCCATGGTCCACAGCCCTAATGTGCTATCACTATTTGTTTTGCGGTTTTCGTTTTAGAGGGAAGCACAAACTAATCAAGTGGGTTTCTACACATTATCATGCCCTCCGGCAGAGGTATTCTCTGCTCTCGCGCTCAGTGTCTCTCATCCCTCTCTTTGTCTTTGTCTCACCTTCCTGTGCCTCAGGAAAGCACCGTCTTATCCCCACCTCCCGAGTCTAAATCACCATGACAACTCTTAGGTTGTATTTATCTCCTAAATCACTGTTCAGGAATAGCTTTAGATATGAGAGGAGAGGGAGGGCGGCATGCATCTTAAGAAAATGATTGCAGTAGGGGGCCGCCGTACAATCGATGCCCCCACCCACACATCCCAATCCGCACGGATATCCATCAAGGATGGTGCTTGATTCATTTTGCAGTCAAGCAAAAGATAGCAAGAACCAAACGTATTGCTTCGGCGTGGAGTGATTTGAATAAACAAATGTCATGGGTCTGGATTTCGAAACATGCAGACCGGTATCATCAGCAGGCATGGAAATAAGGTTTCAAATGGGGTTTAGAAAGAATATTATAGGAATATTTTAGGCAAAAAAATAAACAGTTAATAATTTGCTCAACCTCAGGTTGTCCATAGGTTGCCTTGGCACATCTGTAAATTACTATAGATCAAATTCAAGTAACTTAATATGCAATTCATGGAAAATTACTGTGAAGAAATTTGTCACACCATATGGGGTACATTGTCACAATAGGCACATGCTGTTTGATATATAGATTATAGAGAAATATAGAGATATTTTATTTAAAGGATTGGTTCACCATATAGAAAATTCTGGCATAGAAACTCATGCAGGATTGGAACGACATCAGTAAATGATGATATAATGTTTTATTTTAAAATGCATTATAGGCTATTAAATGGCTTATCAGTCATTGAACATTTATGTAAAACTAGTTTGAAGTAAAGTTACATTTTATGACGCATCAAAAATGTAAAAAGTAATATGGAAAAAATCTCAAAACATCACTCTAATAAATAAATTGGTTCACCTTGCAAATTATTTAAGAAACATTTGCAAATTACAAAAAATTTGGTGTTGACAATACTCCAGTAAATTTCACAGTTAATCACGTAAACAGCAGGTAACAAAAGCAGAAAGACCGAAATAGTATTTTCTTGTAAAACATACTCCAGTAATCTTAAAATATTTTTTACAGTGTATTAACTCTAAAACAGGCAAGAGTGGAAAATGATCAGCAAAAAATCATTTCATGTCACTTTTTATATCACCTGGACTTAAAGGGTTACTTCACTCCAAAATGAAAATTATGTCATTAACCATGTCGTTCCAAACCCGTAAAAGCTTCGTTCATCTTCAGAACACAATTTAAGATATTTTAGATGAAAATCGGGAGGCTTGTGACTGTCCCATTGACTGCCAAGTAAATTACACGGTCAAGGTCCAGAAAAGTATGAAAACATTGTCAGAATATTCCATCTGCCATCAGTGGTTCAACCGTAACATCCTGAAGCAACAAGAATACTTTTTGTATGGAAATAAAACAAAAATAATGACTTTATTCAACAATTCGGCACCGTAACGTCACCGTAGTGGCATTTTGGAGAGTATCGCTGCACGCAAAATGCGTACGCTCTTCTGTGTCAGCCGCAACACAAGGATACATTTCTGCGTGGATTTACGCTTTGATTTGAACGCAAACGGCACATCCCTATGTCACGGCTGACACGGAAGAGCTTACGCATTTTGCGTGCAGCGATACTCTAGGATATTTCCATACAAAAAGTATTCTCGTCGCTTCATAACATTACAGTTGAACCACTGGTGGCAGATGGAGTATTCTGATGATGCTTTCCACACTTTTCTGGACCTTGACAGTGTATGGCAGTCAATGGGACAGTCACAAGCCTCCCGGTTTTCATCTAAAATATCTTAATTTGTGTACCGAAGACGAACGAAGCTTTTACGGGTTTGGAACGACATGGGGGTAAGTGATTAATAAGAACATTTTCATTTTGGGGTGGAGTAACCCTTTAAGTAAAACATATTTAAAATAATTTTTGTCATTTTTGATATATTTTGGATTTTATGAGTTCTTTTATGATTTCTCTCAGGACACATTGCCCATTTAGGGTATAAAAAAACAGTCAAATTCATCAATAATTATATGATTTATTTGATACAAAAAAATATGGAATATTCAAAATATGCGGCATGTATGACATGTCTAAGTGTCCTAAAATTGAGGCATAGAAATGTTTTTGTATTTTGTACAATGTTTTTTGTATTATATTTAAATAAACAGTATTACACAAGACAGAGGGAACGGGAAGAAGGGACGTGGGCAGCGCTAAATCAACAAAAATGACAAAACCAAACACCCTCTAGCTTATAGGTACCCCCTAATCCTAACTACGAAAAGAAAAATGTGAAAAAGAAAAGTCTTCAGTGTCCGAGACACCCTAACTTGACTACACCCTCTAGCCAAAAGCAAAAGTACAAAGGGTGGCACTCGCCCCTATCCTAATGTACTATACAAAGTCAGATTCTACGTGTTGCAGTGTATGTCACGTGAAAAGACAGAGGGAAACACACGACACAGCATGAACACGTAACAGTAATCCTGAAGACTTTAGTCAGATTTTTCAGATGTGTTTGATCAGGGTTGGAGCTAAACGCTGCAGGATGGTGGCCCTATAGGAGCATGGTTGGACACCCCTGTTCTACCATAAAATGAGCTGTGTGAAACCCTGCAAGAGAAAAATCTAGTTAAAAATGCAAAGATGTAGTCAACTAAATGTAATATTATATATACTATAAGGCTCTTCCCTAAGGTCCCCTGGCCCTGAAATGCGATTTCTACTGAGGGGGATCTGATCTCCTTGATGCGATTTATAATCCCCATCCACCCCCCACCCCTCTTCTCTGAGATAATTTTTTATCAAGGGGCTCCCCCTTGTATTTTATGTGATTTCTGGGACTTCTGTGTATTTTCTACACCCCCTCCCACCCCTCATAACCACCAAGGGGGAACGTCAAACCCCCTCAAAACACCCCACCCCACCCCTCACACACACGCCACCACATACCACCCCAGAATTCACAATAATGAAAGAACCAGAACTGGGGGTGCAATTTACCTTGTGACACCATTCATTGTCAATATTAAGGATAATCCTTTTTTTATACCCTAAAAAGGCAACGTATCTCAGGAGATACACATATTTCAAAATGCGATAAAAAACAGCATGAACAACATATGACTTAATTTTCTTTTTCAACAACTCAAGACAATGTTCACAATTAATACTTAATAGTTGTATTGCATTTGTTTTGCTGAAAAAAGTAAGATTAATATATGCCTACTTTCTACATTTTCTGAATATCCAGCCCCATGGGCGGACGTGTTGGCTTTAGGTCAAACTGACAAAACGAGCGCAGAAATTTGAACCAAGTGATGTGACCCCCATACTCCAAACAGCCTCAACTATGATAATGATAACAGTATTGGATGAAAAATTCTTCCTCGTGCCTCCTACAAGAGACTAAAGAGTATGTATCTTGAGGTACATGTTGCTTGTTTTAGGGTTAACTGCTTTTATTGTAACTAAGCATGTCAATTTTTAAACATTAGCTTTTGTCAAAAAAGCATTTCTGTTTCACAGCAGAAAGAAAGTCATATTAGTTTGGAACGGCATGACTGCATTTTCATTTTTGGGGTGAATTATTCCTCCACTGCACTGACATAACTATAAAAACTGGTGGCATTTTCTCCAAAACTTGGTGAAATAGCATGGATCACTGGGATGAGCCGTAATGGGACCTTTACTTTTCCTACAATGTTGTAATGAAACTGTGTCCTGACTGTGACCTCCGCAGATTGAGGGCTGTTCTTTTGGGGGCTTCTCTGGCTCAGTATTGTTTAGTTTACAAAGCCCTACAGAATACCTATATATTGCCAGGTCAGAAAAATCAGCAAGACACATCCCTAGCAGCTAGTGCCTCCTAGATAGAGTTAATTTACTTGGTGGAGAATGCGGGCAGAAAAGCAACAGGCAGGAGATGTTGAGTGTGAGATTCTGAGATGTTTGTCAGATGAGCAATTATCTGAGGCTGAGGTGTCTTGATTGTTCCTTCAAAATGTATTATAGGTTATTATGAAGTACAGTTATGAAGTACAATTTATGCAAGAATTTCAAATAACAAGAATTTGACAATTTCTAATAGTTGTCAGTGTCTATGATGGTTACAGCTCTAAACAAAAATGAAAAATCAGCAAGACACGTCCCCAGCAGCTAAGCATTTACTGGTGGAGAATGCAGGCAGAAAAGCAACAGGCAGGAGATGTTGAGTGTGCATGTGCATGAATACACGCTCACCTTGTCTCCAGAAATATCCACTCCTGAGATGCTTGTCAGAAGAAGCAATTATCCAAGGTTGAGGTGTCTTGATTGTTCCTTTAAAATATATTATAGCTCCCCCCAATTATTAAACATTTATTAATTTATAATCCAATATTAATATTATTATTTATACCTGCCCTCTTCGTTGTACTCCACCCCTCCCCAATTTTGATGAAATCATTATTTTTATTATTATTATTATCATTATGATTAACATTATTATAGTTATCATTGTTGCTAATAACATTTGTTGTCTCTATTATTATTATTATTATTATTAGTCTTTATTTATATATTCATTTGTTTTGGTTATTTTTGTTTTTTATTACTCTACTCATACCTGTTATCAATCAATTATGATGCAATCTCAGTTGTATGCTTCCATCCCCAACCCTAGATACAATGACACACACGCAGGCACGGGCGCACGCACTCACACATACATGCTCACAGACATATGAATGCAAATACAGGAGTTAATCAGAACGGACTTGTAATGTTGGCCATCAGTATGTTTGTTTGTCCAATTGGTTCTACATTTTGGCACATGCAAATATTGTCACCTTATAAACTCTGTGTTTTTTTTTTTTTTTTTCTCAGTTTTGTTTTGTTTATTTTTTCTTCTCTTTGTCTTATATGTTATATGTTTGGTATATTATGTATTTGGTACATGTAAACATTGTCACATTCTTTACTTGCATAATAAAAATATATATATATATATATATATATATATATATATATATATTATAGCTTATTTAATAGCCTATCAGCCATTAAACAAGTACATAAAACAATTATGAAGTACATACATATTTTATGAAACAGCAAAACCAAGTCTTGAACATTAAGGGAGGCCAATTTGTTTTACAAAGTACAATGAAACAGAACATTGAAGGAAATTCTAGGTCTAATTCTATTTGGTAAGTAATAATTTTGAACCATTTGCAAATAGTATTTTAAAATGTGCACACATTCACTCTTATTTGCATGCACGATATTGTCACGAATCAGGTCCATGGACTTCCATTCACTCACCACCAGAGGGCACTCGCTCACCACATTGACTCTTGCAATATACTAACTGTTGCACGGCACCCAGGACTTCAATTCCCATCATCCATTGCACTGATGACTCACACACAGCTGATTGCACTGATCACACAGCTGATTCCCATTACACACTTTACTTAAACCATGGACTTCCTTTCACAGATTGCCGAGTATTGTTCTGCATTTAGCACTCTCCAAGTGTTAGCTGCCTGACCGAGCCACGCTGTGTTTATGTGTAGCTCCGAGTATTGTTCTGCATTTATCCCTCTCCTAGTGATAGCTGCTTTACCGAGCCATTCTGTGTTTGTTTAGTTCCAGTATTGTCTAGTGTTTATCGCTCTCCCAGTGATAGCTACATTACGGAGCCCTTCTGTGTTTTCTAAGTCTAAGTTTAGTTTATCTAGTTTATAGCCTTGTTTCCTGATATCTGTCCATGTATCTTGGATTACCCTCGTCTCGCCATTTCGGACTCTGTTTATACCTAGTTTGGACTATTGCTCTTGTTATCGGACTACCCTCTTCTCAAGCCCTCTGGATATCGTTCGCTGATCAAAGACCCACGCTTGCCCTAGGATTACTCTGTGTCTTGCCCATGCCATACCTGTTTGCCGTTGTTCGACCCTGCCTGGGTTTATGACGTCTCTGTCTAAATAAAGTCTTGCAAATGGATCCGCACATCTCGCATCTCGTTGTTCCTGTTACAGATATGTCAGAAATACAGAACATTTCCTGTCTTCATCACATTTAGTTAGGAATTACAAGAATCACGTAAATTATAGGCCTACTATATTTTTGATTCAAACCAGTTAAATTTTAGAAAAAGTCAAATGGTTTGCATCAATGGATATTACTGTCAGCCGTTTATCATTTCTGTCATAAAACAGTCAAATATTAAATGCTTCGCTACCTCAATCTTACTTTGTTCTCTAATGTTAAACAGGTGCTTTGCATTGAAATTTCCGCTCTGCTTCTGTGAACCATATTCCCTGCCTACTTTAATTTGTTTGGCCATCTAATCATTTTGACATTGACGAGTGCTGTTAGATTGCTGAGGTAGACCAGCCTTAAAACCAAACTCTTAAACCTTTTTGTCATCCTAACAACAGTGCACTGCATGATGGAGTGCAGCAGAGCAATGCAAGAATTCAAATATTGAGGGGACAATTTGGCCGTTTCTACTTATTGGTGGGACTTGGCCCCCTCAATGTCTATGGACGGCCCTGAGCAAAAATGGAAAGGTAGAAAAATCAGCAAGACACGACCCCAGTAGCTAGTTCCTCCTAGATATTTTAGAGTTCATTTACTTGGTGGAGAATGCGGGCAGAAGAGCAACAGGCAGGAGATGTTGAGTGTGCATGTGCACAAATTCAAGATCTCCTTGTCTCCAGGAATATCCACTCCTGAGATGCTTGTCAGATGAGCAATTATACGAGGTTGAGGTGTCTTCTCGCAAGAACTGGCGAAAGGCAGAAACTTCAAAGGGTTTCCGAGAGAAATGAAAATCAATTTCAGGGTCATTTGACTGTTAAAAGTTAATGAATGGAAAAGCATGCAAAGTCAATGGCGTCCTGCAAATGCTGCTGAGCAAATTAATGAATTCTCCTCTCTCGCGGAGACGTTTCCCATAGTGCCCCTTAACATGCAGACAAAACATTCTGACTCAGACTTACACTCACAAATTAGCCCTTTTCAACAGTCAATTGCCTGGAAAAACATACATTTAGCATTGTTTTGCAGCAGAAGTGTCATCTCACATTAAATGCAAAACAGAATACATGATAACAGTGGAGAAAGGGGCTAGTTACTAGTAAAAACAAACCTTGAAGTCTTCACTACAAAACAAAGCTATATTGCACATTTCCACCGTTCCACCTAAGGACAAAAAAGAGTTCAATTAATAATTTTTTGATTTTGATTTTTTTTGATAGCGTTGCCACACCATATGGGGTAAATTGTCACAGGAGCCTGCTGTCTGAAGAATGAAATACAAAATACAGTAAACAAGACAATACGTTTATATTTATACTTAATTCACCCCAAAAAATAAAATAAAATAATTTAAATGGTGAATTATGTAAATGGTATTCTTATTTTTGGGTGAATTATTCCTTTTAAATTCTAGACTATAATAGCCTATCATCCAATAAATTCTTCATGCAAAACCATTTTGAAATGCATAACATTTTATGAAACAGAAAAAAACATTAAAGATAACCTACAAAAAAATCGAAATGTTGCATTACAATTGCAGTAAAACACATGACAGCTTGCCTCAATTAGAATGCAACAATTTGCTCCAACTTGATGCTTATAAAAATACTTGTTCCAAGACAGTTTAACCAATCAGTTCAAATTTGACTTCATTATATACTAATTAACACAGAAGATGTTTAAAACTGACATGAAAAACCAAACCAAACCATCTAATAGTTCCTAAAGAATGGTATTTGCAACAACAAAACTTATAGTTTTCATTACAAAAAATTAAAAATAAAAGAAAGAAAAAAAAGTTACTGAACATTTTCATCCTAATTGGCCATAAAAATAGAAACAGTTCTTTACCCAATGGAGTATGTTGTCACACAATATGGAGTAAGTTTTCAAAATAAGAATATGCATTTTGAAATATGAAGTACTAACAGAAGAAAAACACATTTAATTTTAAAGGATTAGTTCAACCAATTAGTTTATTGCCGAGAAACAAAAATATTATCTTATGATGACTTCTCCATGTGACAGCGAGCCCCGGCTCCCCTAATTTCCTAACCCTTACTGATGAAGTGATTCTCAGTCGTTAGTTTATGATGCTTCCTCTGAGGGCAACAGATCAGATTAAACATTACGATGTCTGAGAGAGTCCCGGTTGAGTGAATTTCAGTGTGTGTAATGTCCAGAAATGATGTCTGTAGCTCAGAAAGCCAATTACAGCTCTCATCAGCAGAACAACACACAAACACACACCTTTGACCCATATGTCACTGTGTACATCCTCAAAATAGAGCTGTATTCCTCAAATGATCAATAAAGCACTCTCTCAGATGAAAACAGAAACTTTGAACCTCGAGGTGCTCGAGAGGGTTGGGGACTTTTTGAACTGCAAACTGCTCTTTTCGGTCTGGTACCAATTAAATAAGCTTCCGTTATACAGTAGTTGTATGAGTGCACAATGCACAAGATGTTGCATAATACCATTTGATGTCTGGCACACATTGTAATGATCATCTCCATAATGTTTTCCCTTCCACTCTGTCCCTGTCCACCAATGGACAAGCAAACACACAGTCCCGCCCCAAACTTTACCATTATTTGAGCCAGAAGTCAGCATGCCAGGCCGCTCAAACAAACAGATCAATGTTTTGAAAGCATCACAGAGTCACACTTCACAAGGTCAAAGTACCAGTGACTTTGTCTCTACATGTTAAACTGAGATAAAAGGAAGTATTGTAATGTGAAAAATACATGTGAACATAATTCAAAATGATACCAGTGAACCCAGTAAATGAGAGCAGCAGGAACATGAGCCAGTATGATGAGCTCTGAAAAATGCATGTGACCTGCAGGGCAGCGGTTTGAAGAGAGAGAAAGAGAATTGAAGTTCAAATCACAGCTGTGTAAACTGTAAACTGTGTAAACACACACACACACTGCTGCAGCTCTCAATATGTGGACATACAACAGGCTTTTATTTTTTAAACCATAAAAACAAATGTTTTGCATTGAAATAAAAAACAAATAGATATATTTAAAATTATATTTTATTCTATTCATTTAAAATAATTAAATATTATCATTTAAAATAAGAAAAAGTCAATATACTTGCTCTAGCTATGGTTAGTCTCTAACTATAGCTAAGCAAACACACACATGCACACATTAAATCCCATACATATAGCAACATCCTTACAGTTGGTTTGATGTCATTAATGCACCTAGAAATAACCACATGTATTTTAACTAAAGTAACGGAAATTAATCACTTCAGTTTCCATAAGAGGCAGTAATAAAGAATACCGAGATGTAATGTTGTTTTATTTGAGCATCAACTTTCTTTCATATGTTTCTCTTAAAAGTCCTATAAAGGTAGAAATTGATTTGCATACAGTTAGAGAAATGTGGATAGAACAGATCAAATCATCTTTGAATTTGAATTTGAATTTGACAAGAAATGTTTGTGTTTATATTGAGATCTTTGACTTTTAAATGCAGACTGGTATCTTGGAAACTCTACATACAATTTGAGACATAGCTAAGATCATTTGAAAGAAAAGATGTGAAATGAACAAGACCTATTTCTTGAGAGAAACATCTAGCAAATTTAGGTTATAAAAACATTGGTGGAACAGTGCTAAGAAATGTTTCTAAAATACTTAATTACATGTTGTTTAAAGGTTACAAAAACATTTTTTACAGCATTCTACTAACTTTTTTTTCACTCAAAATATGGCGTTATTTGAATGTTACTTTTAATGTTCTAAGAATTTTTTTTTTGTGATTATAACATTATTTAAAGGATACAAAAACATTTCTTACTGTGTTCTACTAACTTTATTTTAATATTCTAAGAATGTTGAATTGTCCAGGTTTTTTGTAGATCATGATATTATTTAAAAGTTACAAAAACGCTTTTACAGCCTTCTGCTAACTTTATTTTCACCCAAAATACAATGTTATTTTTATGTTATATTTAATTAAAATTTCTAAACATTTCTTAGAACTTTCAATTACAAATAACATCATACATCAACATTCCATAAACATGACTTTTAGAATGTTTTGTCCTAACATTCACATAACGTTTAAAAAACGTTGTGAGAACGTTCCCTGTTAGCTGGAAGCAGGAGACTGAAGCAGATGTTTAAGAGAAACAACTGAGAAATTCTTTGTGTTTTTTATATTCCCATGGGAGTCTTTAATGAAGTATCTTTGAGTGTCACGAATCTGTCATTAGAGGGTTTGCATCTAACAGCTCACCTAAAGCCCTTTCCAGTCCGTCCACTTCATTTTCATTTCTCACTGCAGCGTTCTCTTTGCTGTCTCGTAATGAACTCAGACTTAATTACTAAACTCTGGACGGCGCTTACAGCCCCACAACTCACAGTTAAGCCACCTGTGGGAATGTGTCTGTGTGTGTGTGTGTTTATATTCATTTATTTCTCTTACATAAAATATCAAAGCACTCCACCAGTCGACCGTCCGCTGCTTTTAAACTTGCTTTCTCCCTAATGACCACAATTACTTCAGATAAATCCATCAGGCTACAAATCAAATCAAAGCAGCCCATCAATTATGAAATACTTTACAAAAACAACAATCTGCCCTCTCGTACCTGCGTTTGTTTCTGAATCACTTTTATCAGCAAGACGTCATCTTGGAAACAAGACAGCAAACAACGACGCTGCCTCATTAGAACGCAGTATGATAACAAGGCTGTTCATGGGAGGACAGTCTGTCATCCGCCACACCGCTAAAGAAGCAAATCAGCTTTTAAAGCCATCTTAAACTGCATCTTTTACAACCTCTAGAGGAATCGCACTCAAGCTATTTGCATTTGCTCTACCAACCAATTAAATTCATGAAATTGGTGTGGGATCCCTGCTGATGTGGGCCCTATGCACTTAGATTACAGACTAAAAATATCACCAACACTCAAAACCCTGACATCAGTTACTGCAGAACACTTCATTTTTACATTTTTCTAAAAAAATGTGAGTGGTGATTCATGCAACCTGTTGCTGTCATGTTAAAGTGTTCTGGGTGCTGCTTTCTAGTTCATTTCTACGTGGTTGCTAACCAGTCCAAGATGCAAGTCTTGGTGATCTTCTGATCTGTGGATGTGGCTCCAGTCACTCCTTCTGTATATGTGCCGGTGGGATTTTTACATTTGTTTTATTGATCACTTAGTGTTTCCACCTGGAAAAGTAGTCCTGTTAAAAAAAGAAATTAAATGGCCAATTAGATAACTCTACAGATCGAATTATTTAAATTATATATATATATATGTGTGTGTGTGTGTGTGTGTGTGTGCGTTTGTGTGTTTACATACATATAAATTTGAAATACATACACGTAACTTACACACAAACACACATATAATGTATGTATGTAAATTATTTAATATACACAAACTAACAGTAAAAATAAAAGAAACAATTTTATATTGTTACAAAAAAACAAAAAAAAACGTGGAAAAAAAAGTTCTTTTGAACTTCCTATTCATCAAAATATCCTGGACAAATGTATCATGGTTTCCACAAAACTATTAAAGCGGCACAACTGTTTTCAACATTGATAATAATAATAAATGTTTCTTGAGCAGCAGATCAGCATATTAGAATGACTTCTGAAGGATCATGTGACTCTGAAGACTGGAGTAATGATGCTGAAAATTCAGCTTTGCATCACAGAAATAAATTACATTTTACAATATATTCAAAAGGAAAACAGTTATTTTAAATTGTAATAATATTTGATCAAATAAATGCAGCCTTGATGAGTCTTTCAAAAACATTAATGTTTTTACAGTTTTTTAGAGTTGTTAATGGAGTTTAAGTTTTTCTATATATTTCTATTTCTGTAAGTATTTCTATAATGTTCCAGTCAATGATTTCAAATGGATTTCAGGTGACCAGCACACATTCTCAGGCGGTCTCAGTGATGCAGTGGGTTTGTGGGTCTCCGAGTGTTTCCTTTTATCAGCTCAGACTGCATCAATTATTCAACAACAGGAAGTTGTGGACCTTGAGATTAACTTTGCTGTTGTTTTTATTGCTTTTTACCCACCTACCAAGAACTCAGGACACTTTCAGGTTATTACAGAGCACACAGACATACACACATTCATTGAGTCCCACAAATACACAAACACAAGCACACTCATACACACACACACACACACACACACACAAATACAAGTCATAACCTGGCCGGAGATGCCAAGAAAGACTGATGAGATTGGCACAGTGTTTACATTTCTGGAGTAATAAAGTATGTTGGATGAATTGATGCTAAGTGTATTCCTGTTTTTAACACTCACTGGAAATATACAGGGTGCCAAAAATGTATTTGGACACTTAAGTCACACTTCATGTTTGAATGCCGTTGCATTGGATAATAAACTATGAAAACAATACGCTGCAGAAGTATCTTCTCAGTATCTCTTTAACTCATTTTTAGTGGATGTAGTCAGTTTTTCTCAAGTTCACACATTACCAAAAACAAACATAAAGTCACAAAATGCTTTTCTTTACTATCTTTATTTACAATAAATGACACTTGCTTTTGTATTTTGTCTCCTAATGCAATGCCATTCCGACATTTCTGTGTGACAAATACTTTTGGGGACCCTGTATAATGCATTGTTGTTGCTGTATAATGCAATTTTTTTAAACTATATTTACAGAGCACTAACCATCTTTCTAAGCACGTATCTATGCAGATATTTTCTAAATTATGACACAACCTCTTTAAAATTAAATCACTTTTTCATACATTAAGTCATGCCCTCAACTCTGCAGCCAAGAACCTGAGAAAATATGATCTACACATTACAGAATGCAGCCAAATACTCATTACTTACTCTGAATGCTATTCTCATTCCCCTTCGGTGTGCAAATTAAATGGATCAGACTGTGTGGAGTAAGATAATATAATCTGACTATATATATATAAAGCAATAAAGAAACAATAATGAATAACATTATTTTGGCTGCATGAAACACACACAACATAAATGTCACAAAACTTGACATATTTCCAACTCATTCCACAATGCAAGACAATGCATTGAGACATTAATTTAATGACAATATAAAATAGAAATATAATTGTTAAAAATATAACAAATTAGATATAAAATAAATCAAAATAAAAATAATTCTTATTACAGCACACACAAAAAGTGCATTACTATAATGAAATAAAAATAATTAGATATTATTTAAATGGTATTTATATATCATTTTCGTATTTGTTATACTACCTTTAATTCATACTG
Source organism: Onychostoma macrolepis (assembly GCF_012432095.1). Classification (NCBI taxonomy): domain Eukaryota; kingdom Metazoa; phylum Chordata; class Actinopteri; order Cypriniformes; family Cyprinidae; genus Onychostoma; species Onychostoma macrolepis. The sequence continues at coordinate 25,941,239 of NC_081162.1, forward strand.
ATTTCAATTAAAAAATAATGAGAATCATCACTGAGTATGAGAAATATATTTTAAAAATGTCATATTACAGCAATGAAAATTTGGGTGGTGAATGTGCTTAATTGCCATGAAAATAATCTTGATGTAAAATATGCATTATGTAAAAATCTAAATTAACAGACAAATTGTGATATGATTACTTTTGTTCTTTTGATCAAAACCTTGTGAGATTCACACCTAATACATCCAAAACTGAAACTATTAACACATTTTTGTTAATTGCAAGTATAAGTATAAGATGAAAAACTGGATATAAAATAAATAAAAACTAAACAAAAATAGAATAAATTAAAGATAACCTCTAAATAATAAATAATGACAAAAGCAAAAGCAAATTTAACTAAAATTAAAATTTAAACACAGTATAAAAATTTAATTCAAAATATTATTAAAAACTAATAGTATATTAAAAAATACTGAAATAACACTGCTACCAAGAGGCAAAATGAAATATCACTTCAACTTTCCCACCAGACATCCGACACAAGAATTCACACTCTCACACACACACACACACACACACACACACACAAAAATCATGTTTTGAACCATGTGAATGTGGCAGCAGCGATGCCCATCATAGCTGACGTGAGCTGCAGAGAGGAATCATTTTGTCAGCCCTGTGCTTTCAATCGACCCCTTAGATAATTAAGCGCTGCTTATCACAGGAGCTGTATTCATGAGGGCTTAAAACAGGAGACCGCAGTAAAACCACAGCTTTTCTCTGACCTCTGTGAACCACCATGATTTTATGCATGAAAATGGCATATTTAAGCAATAAGGTACGAGAGGTTGTTATACTGAAGATATTATCATCACTAAACGGTGTTATTAGGCATGCATGACTCTATTAGTATTATGGGTGCCTTATTGATTTTAAAAAGGGATTACCACACCATAATATATATATACATATTGGAAGTTCTAAATAGAGTAAAGAATATTATGGAACTTCTTTTTATCTCACAGATCTTTTTTTGCAACTTTTTTATCTCAGATTTTCCTTGCATTTCTGACTTTTTGTCTTTTTTATATAATAATAATAATTTTTATTTTAGAGAAAAAATTGTGAACTTTGAACTCACGTTTCTGAGTTTACATGTCACAATTGAGTTTTTTTGTTTGTTTCAGCACTGAATTAAAAATAATACGCTTTTATCATTTTTTCAGGCAATTGCAAGTTTATATCTCACAAATCTGACTTTTTTCCTCAGAATTTATGTTTATTCTGAGTTTATATCTTGTACTTTTGACTTGTACAGTATATATTCTTAGCTTTTTTCTTCGAATTCTGAGAGCTTTCTTAAATTACTAGTGTACGTTTTAAAAATACTATTTCAAAAAATACTATTTCAGAAAATACTATTTCAGTCTTTCTAATTCAAAATTTTTACATATAATTCAATGTGTTACTTGCCATTTCTTTGTAATTAATTGTGAATGTTACTAGTGAAAATTGTTTCTACACCAAATTTTTGACATAGTACAAAAACAGCATCCCTTTCTGCTAGAAGGTAGAGTTCCTTTGACTATATATGCTGTATTTTAGCACAACCGGAACCCAGGCCCAAAAATAGCTGTTTCATAATAAGGTTTAATTACTCTAGTGCTTTAGATTCCATTCCTAGCTCGCAGGCTTGGTCTGATCAATGTTAATTCAACACAACCCCGACTCCAAACGTTAAACAAATACTCGCTGGTCCGTAAAACGTGGTCAAGACAATAGACTTGACAGCAAAGCCCAGACCACAGACAGCGCCCACAGTGAAAGATGTGATGGATCAGTGGTCCAGCGTCTGAATCGATCCCCGTCTCCCAGACTTTAAATAAGACCACCATCCACATTGCGATCCATATATTGACTCCCGTTGTGCAAGTGAACCTTTTTTACCCTTCTGCTGTTTGATGGTGCAGTGGAGCATTTCAGGGTGATGGTGGGGTGAAGCCAGCGGCTAGATGGCGTAATTAATGCTGAATGGGGCCATTACCAAACTCATTTCTGATGTTGTGTGTTATGAAATGGTCTGTCTAAGAGCAGCTGTACATCTCTGTCCTGGAACCAATCCGCTTAATCCATCTGAAAGAGAGCAAAACAAAAGAACAGAGGCTGTAAACGTGTCGGATCAACCTTTATCCCTCACTGGTGGCTCTCAGCTGGTTTTGGTTTTTATATATCAACTGGGTACTACAATGTTAAAATTCAATTCCCATGGTTTCGTGCTCTTGGCAGCCTATAATTCACAGCACACAACACACTGTGGTCGACACAAACCAAGTTTATGCTCGTTGCAAGTGAAGCTGAATTTAATTCAGTGCTGTTTGGGAGGACCTTTTCAAAATCTGACTAGATTCTACCTAGCAATTACTGCCAGGCTTTATTGGATGAACACCATTTTACGTTAACAACAAAACATTCATTTTCTCTGTATCTCTTAGATGCATTTTGGCATTTGAACTGTGCACGATTATAGAGTTTGTTGCACTCTATTATGTGCATTTATAATTATTTTTGATAAAATAATGAACAGACTTGCAACCCACCTGTTAAGAATATCTGTTCTAGAATAGGAGTTGTCAATCTTTAATAATAATCATATATTATTTATTTAAATCAATTTTTATCACAGATTTTTTGTTTTATTATTTATTATTTTCCTTTCTTTTTGCAATTATAACCATGCAATGATTATAGAGCTTTTTGCACTCTATTGTACATTTAGAATTCTTTTTGATAAAATAATGAACAGAGTTGCAACCCATCAGTTAAGAATCAATGTTCTATAACAGTTGTCAATCTTTAATTTAATCTTTATTCTTTAATCATCTTAGTCATATCTTATTTAATTAACATAATTTTATTACTGATTTTTGTTGTTGTTGTTATTTATTTGTACATTTTTTTTTACAGTTTTTTTCTCTTAACTTTTCTATTTGTAATCATAACTATGCATGTTGTAGACAATTATGTGCATTTTTCGCTATTTTTGATAAAATAATGAACAGACTTGCAACCCAACAGGTTAATAGTCATTAACAATGTTTTTTTCTTATCTTAGTATTTATTCATTTAAATCAATAGTATATCACTGACTTATTTTTTATTTTATTATTTATTTAATCTTATTTTTAACATTATTTACTTTTACATTTGTACACATTTTTCTCTGAACATTTTTTTTATGCATGCGTGATTACAGAGTTTGTTACGTTATATGCATTTATCATTTTTTGTAATAGAATATTATTTTTCCTACTCACATAGTACTGCACTGTATTACTGTATTTATTTGAATACATTTTTATCACAGATTTGTATTAATTTCTTTAGTTAAATCTTATTTTTATTTATGTGTAAATTTTTTTTACACAATTTTTCTTTAAACACTCTTGAAGAACCCCTGTTCTAGAAGACAAAAGGAGATAAATAGACAAAGAAACAAATCAGATGGAACGGTAACCATTGCTTTCTGAAAATTGTCTCCCAGCAATAAGCATGCAGTGCCGCTGGATCTTTTTGTTCATTAGGGATCTAATTATTTCAAAATTGCTAATTAGCTGAGCTCGTTAGATGGAGGGTGGACACTGTTTTTTAGTTGTTTACTGCAGACTGTACGTCATGAAATTATGTTGGGTGTTCAAACTGACCTCAACATGAGTCATTTCTCTGCTTTCCAATCAATGTCACTTTTTAACCTTCAACGCAGCTGAGCAAACATCCAGGAAACATGCAGGGGAAAAGCAATAGACACATCTGCTGTTGTATAATTTCTTTCAAGCAAAGCAGCCTGATCATCATTCAGTGATGAAATGCAGTGATGAGTGTTTCTATAGTGATTTGACAGCATTCAGAAACAGAGACAGATATTCAAAGGCATATTCATCTCTGTCTATATGAAAAGTGTGACCTTGCAGACTAGTTTCAAGAGTTACATTAACTTTCTTAGAAAGTTTCTTTCTAAAAAACCTAGGCCCAAATCCTGTAGCTTTTTCTAGAAAAACAAACTATTTTTTTCCGTCAATATTTTCTACAAAATCAAATTACTTGTTGTAAAGATTTACTTGCAATATTTATGAAAAATATAATTTAAATAAATATTAAATATTATATTTATTTTGCCATATTTATGAAAATATGTGACCTTACACGTTAGTTTCAAGATTTATCTTGAATGAATTTGAATTAAAAAATAATTTTTTTACATATTCATTGTAGTCATTAAAAAGTTATTCACTGCGTTTTGCAATATTTATGGGATTATAGATATTGTTTGATGTGTTGGTCGTGATTTAGCCTACATTCAATCACTTATACGTCTAGACGCTATATTTCTTTTACATCTCACACATAAACCCCAATTTTCTGATTTTCTGTTCTAAATTCCACCAAAATAACCTTTCAAATTCTTTGTTTAAATCCACTATTTATATTTCATAAAACTCACTTACCAAAGACAGGTGGTAATCGAGAAATTCATGTTTTTCTATGATAGAGCTCCCTCGTGTGGTTGTGTATCGTGAACTATTCAAAGCGCATGCGCGGTTTGATGTGAACCCGGAAGACGCCAGGAGAGGGCGCATGCGTGCTTGTTATATCCGGAAGCTGTGCGTTTATAAACATAATCTCATGTGCGACTGTCACAAGATGACCTGTAATGACGTTTTTAATTAATTCTAGCTTAAAATGACTTAAATGCGGAATCAAAAATCATTTTCATTGTGACTTGTACTTCAGGAAAATCGCCATCAGACTATTCCGAGGCTGAAATATCACGTTCAAGGTAATTTAGCAAGCAAAACCAGTTAAACATGTTTATATTGACACAATTAGACATTTCAATATTTTTTCTACATGCAGTACTGCATTGCTATTCGACCTGATTTAGTAGGTCAGTAACATAGATAATGGTCTAATGTATATAACGTTACCTGATTGTTTTCATTGGTATGTGTTAATGATGAAGTATTGAATGAATGTGCTTCTGAATCAGACTGAATAAACTCAAATTTGAGAAGATGCCAGCTCGAAACACTATAAACAGTGGTGTCAGATACTCCAAACTAGCCAGTGATGATGATGGATACATTGATCTCCAGGTGAGAGGAAAAAAGGCTTTTAATGCACTTAAATATGCAAATCTTTGTTGCTCACTTTCATATTTGCCATTTCCAGGGATTAATTAATTAATATTAATACATATCTGTCTCTTTATATATTTGTCTACGTTATATGTGTGTATGTATTACAAACATTATGCAGTACGTTTGTGAATTTAAATATTTATAACAAGTTAAAAATAATAACAACTTATTTTCAGCTTTATTTCAATTAATGAAAATTTTTGATAGTTTAAGTTAACAATAACAGTCACATGTAACATAACAACATTTGTTTATAAATTTAAATATTTATTACATATAAACTGTAATAGTATAAATGTAATATTATGACATATAAATAATAATATTATAAATCTAAATTCAGATTCAAAAAAGGGTAGAAAATTGTCTTTAGACTAAGGTTTAACAACAATAAAATAAAAATGTTACTGATACAACCCACACAACCCTTGAAAAACCTATAAAATTAATCTAAAAGTTCTGTTTAAAAATTCTAATGGTGGTAGGAATGAAAGTCTAAATCTAATTTAATATTTATAAATACTAAATATCACACATAAATCAGTCTTTCATTGCATTTCCCTGTGTTTTACAGTAGTTAAAACATTCAGTTAAATGAAATTCTGCATGAATGCGTTGTAATATTGATCAATGTTCTCTCTCTTCTCAGTTTAAGAAAAGTCCACCTAAAGTCCCTTATAAAGCGATCGCCCTGGCAACCGTTCTCTTCCTCATTGGCTCCATTCTGATCATCATCGGATCCCTCCTGTTAGCAGGATACTTTGAAGTTAATGATGTGAGTGCCATTGCACATTATTACAGCACCATGCTTTGCTTTCATGTTCTGCCTTTTCAGATTGTGCCATTATTAGCTTCACATTCGGATTTCTAGACACGTTCCTCATGCATTTGTTTGTGTGCATTAGTTTGATTTCATTGGCCTGTTGTTTTATGTTTTTGATTTGCATAATCCTAACAGCCTCGTAGTCTTCAAGGCCATTTGCAGCATAAATGTATTTCTTGACAGACTATCAGCTGCATTTGTATGCTTTATAGAAAGTTAAAGGCACAACAGAGGAAAATACAAAAAGGTTTTCAACAACTTAATTGTGTTTTACAGGCAAGGCAGCGGTATTAGTATTATTCATATACTATTGTTATAGTATTTATTAGTATATTTAATTAGCTTTTATATTTCTATTTTCAAATTCTATTTTCATTTTAATTTGAATCTAAGCTATGTGGTTGTCTTTTTTTCCAGTTTTTATTAAAATATTTTATGTAGCTTTAATTTATTTTTATTATGATTTTATTTTTAGTAACTTTATTACAGTTAACTAAAATTAATCCATTAAAAAAACAGTTACTTGAAATAAAATAAACTTTTTATTTATATATTACATTTTAGTTTAGTTTAAGGCAACATGTCTCATTTTCATTCAGCTTAATGCATTAAAATAACTAAAACTAACATATATGTATGTTTAAACTAAAACTTTCAAAAATGTTACTAGAGTTACTAAAACTTTAAAATTAAAATGGAAAAATTAAAAAACAAATTCAAAATATAAATAAAACTATAATAGTATAGTGAAATTAATATAGCACTGGTAATTTTAAAACTTCATCTTAAAATTATTTTTGATTAATTAAAATGAAATACATTTTTGATTAAGTAATTTGCTTCAGCTTTATGTAGGCCTGAAAAAGTGGAAGTTTCTAAAATGAATATAGAGTTTATGCTATTGCTACTTTATTGTTCTAATGTAGAATGTCTTGATTCAAAATTATAAAAAAAAAAAAAAATCTTTATCTAGTAATTACTAATGATTTGAGAAGACTTAATCAAATGAATCAATCAATGTGAGAAGCACAGTTCCTCTAGTCTTACAGCTTTTTACAGCTAAATGCATTACCATCATATTCAGTCAGTCAGTTTATCATCCTGCATTGAAGTTCTGCAAGTGTTTTAAGTGCATGGCAGAATGTGGTGAGATTACTGTAGTGTACACCTGATGTGGAGGTTAATCCTCCAGCAAGATGTTCAAGATGTTCATTTCTTCACTTAGTCCAGCTAATGGAAACCTAATCCAAGCAAACATTTTCATTCAGTCTACCAGTATTTATTTTTATTTCACACTGCAGTATAATGTGCCTCAAAAGATTAATTGTAATATGGATGACATTGTGACGGGGAAAAAAATGTAACCTCCACTCTGGGCCACTTTCATATCTGGAAATAACCTTGATGCATATCTAAATTTTGTAATAATGTTTGAATATTCAGGTTGGAATTTGTGATTTTTAATTTGACGTTCATCATAATTGTGGACTATAAAAAATTAAGAAATCGATTCATTAAAATACCCATACTCTGAATTATATATAAAATCTATATATATTTTAGCAGACAATGAGATTATAAAAAAACTTTTTAAACTGGACCACTTTCATATTTGCAAAAACCCTGGTATGTATTTGATTTTGTAGTGATTTTTAACTTGCCATTTGTCAGAATTGTGTTGTAAAGAATCAATTAAAATAAATGCATTTGTAATAGATTCATTAAAATACAAATTACTCTGAAATGGGCCACTTGAACAAAAAATACATATATTTAAGGAGAAAAATGATAATACAAAATACCCTTTGCACTATAGATTGATCAGTAGATGACAAACTTTGAGGTCCTTGGAAAACACTTATCTTTGGCAATTAAACATGACTTTTAAAAATTCTGATCTTGGCCGCTTTCATATTTTGAAATAACACAGATACAGTACATATCTGATATTTTTATAGTGACATTTTTGAATGATTTAAACAGTTATTCTTGCATGATTTAAATAGTATACACTGTGTGCAGAATTATTAGGCAAGTTGATATTCTGGTCATATTTTTTTTCCAAGAACATTTTACCAATTCCAAACCACATCAATCTTAGTAACTACTATCAATTTTGTATTTAATCATTTATAAGTGATATATAATTGCTCATGAAGGCTGAAAGTCAAAAACTCCTTATTTCAGGTGTGCAGAATTATTAGGCAGGTTTTCTTTTACAGATAAAATGAGCCAAAAATGAGATTGAACTCAAGAATAAAAGTAAAACAATTATTAAATGCCCATGAGAAGGATGCAATACTAATGCAATAATAGAATTAGCAAAGTTAAGGCATGACCACTGGGCAGCGAAATGCTCATTGGGTCAGCACGGTCAGAAAAAACAGGTGGAGAAGAAAAGACACCTTAACTGCAAAAGAATTAAGAATTAAGGTGAAGAATTAGGTGAGAAACCATCAGGAACCATTTAGTCTCCAGCACCATCATTTTCCAGAACTGCAACCTTCCTGGAGTCTCCAGAATTACAAGGTGTCAGGTTCTCAGAGACTTTGCTTGGGTAAAAAATTATTTCACTTAATAAGAATAACATGCTGAAGTGTTGTGAAATACATGAAGACTGATTTTGTATAGGCTTTATGGACAGATAAGTTGTGAGTGACTCTTGAAGGACCAGCATCACATCCTCTTGTACCACTGTTTGAAGAATTTATCTTCCAGAATCTGGCAGTAAGTTTTAGGAGCTCATTTTTAATCAATCCTGCAAGACAGACTTTTCAGGATAGGAGATGAACTAAAATGAGCTCCCAAAACGTACTGCCAGATTCTGGAAGATAAATTCTTCAAACAGTGGTACAAGAGGATGTGATGCTGGTCCTTCAAGAGTCACTCTCAACTTATCTGTCCATAAGGCCTATACAAAATCAGTCTTCATGTATTTCACAACACTTCAGCATGTTATTCTTATTAAGTGAAATAATTTTTTACCCAAGCAAAGTCTCTGAGAACCTGACACCTTGCACTTGTGAAGACTCCAGGAAGGTTGCAGTTCTGGAAAATGATGGTGCTGGAGACTAAATGGTTCCTGATGGTTTCTCAACTAATTCTTCACCTTAATTCTTAATTCTTTTGCAGTTAACGTGTCTTTTCCTCTCAACCTGTTTTTTCTGACCGTGCTGACCCAATGAGCATTTCGCTGCCCAATGGTCATGCCTTAACTTTGCTAATTCTATTATTGCATTAGTATTGCATCCTTCTCATGGGCATTTAATAATTTTTAACTTTTATTCTTGAGTTCAATCTCTTTTTGGCTCATTTTATCTGTAAAGGAAAACCTGCCTAATAATTCTGCACACCTGAAATAAGAAGTTTCTGACTATCAGCCTTCATGGACAATTATATATCACTTACAAATTATTAAATACAAAATCAATAGTAGCTATTAAGATTGATGTGGTTTGAATTGGTCAAATGTTCTTGGAAAAAATATGACCAGAATATCAACTTGCCTAATAATTCTGCACACAGTGTATATATACAGTATATATGTGTGTGTATAATATATATATATATATATATATATATATATATATATATATATATATATATATATATATATACACACACACACACATACATATATATATATATAATCAGTTATATATCAATTTTTAACAGCCAGGTTGGAATTTATGTGATTTTATTTTATTTAACTTGATATCTGTCATATTTGTGCACTATAAAGTATCTATTAAAATTTTGAAAATGAATGCAAAAATACTCTGAAATTGGTCATATTTAAAGGGCCACTTGAACACAATTGTATTTGTTTACTAATATGTTTTTGATCAGTTTGCATAGTCAGATTGGAATTTATGTGATTTTTAACTCAACATTAGTCATAATTGTGCATTATAAAAATCTATTCAAATGAATAAATCGATGCATTAAGAAATGGTCTGAAATAGGCAACATTTAAAGGTCACTTGGAAAAAAAAAAGTTGTAGAAAATGAAAATACAAAATATCCTATAGATTGATCAGTGTATGACAGACTTTGAGGTCCTCAGAAAACACATTTTTTTGACAATTATTAATGATCTGTGCACACATTTGACCCGGCGAGCTCTTAAAGTCGACATTTCTGTCTTTCTGTCACTCACAGCACCGCGATCGCACCATCCCAGTCCTGGTTATTGGAATCCTGGTCTTTCTTCCTGGGTTTTACCACCTGCGCATCGCCTATTACGCCTCCAAGGGTTATCGCGGTTATTCCTACGATGACATCCCTGACTTTGATGACTGAGCGGCGGTGACGGGCTATCAGCCGGTTGATCTGACAGAGCTTTGAACCTGGTTTTCCTGCAGCGCCGCTGATGTCTGCCACGTCAAAATGACTTTGACAGCCTCATTTTGTAACATTTTCATAGACTCAGAAGGTGATTGGAATTCATGAACTAGTATGATAGTCTCGTGTAATGAGAATCACTTTATCTTGGATTTAATGCCATTATTTGTAATGCAAACAGGTCTCAGTTCAGTTGTTATATTAGTATGCTGTATTGAGTTACAGGTTGTTGCAACAAGCAAAGCCTGAGGCAAGAAAAACTACTCAAAAACATGCCACATGCTGTTTTATATTTTATAGCTCTTGAGATGGATTGCACTAGGGTTCAAATCTGTCCTTAATGATGGGATTTTAGATATTTTTTTGAGGAAACACATTAACGTTACTGTTTCAATCCATTCTTGAAATAAAAGTTTCATTTTAAATTTAAAACATTTGTGTATGATGTGAATAAAGCACCATTACAAAGTTTTCATCTTTAATGTTTAATGTTATGCCACTGGATTTAACTTATTTAAATTTTTGTGATTTTATTGGCATTACAGAGAATATTTTATGAATAAATAACTTGTTTTAGAAAGCCTCTCAGTTCATTGTCAGTTTTAAGAAAGAAGGTGAACCATCACTGCAGCCCTCCACCAGTCGGGGCTTTATGGCAGAGTGGCCCGACGGAAGCCTCTCCTCAGTGCAAGACACATGAAAGCCCACATGGAGGACTCCAAGATGGTGAGAAATAAGATTCTCTGGTCTGATGAGACCAAGATAGAACTTTGGCCTTAATTCTAAGCGGTATGTGTGGAGAAAACCAGGCACTGCTCATCACCTGTCAATACAGTCCCAACAGTGAAGCATGGTGGTGGCAGCATCATGCTGTGGGGTGTTTTTCAGCTGCAGGGACAGGACGACTGGTTGCAATCGAGGGAAAGATGAATGCGGCCAAGTACAGGGATATCCTGGACGAAAACCTTCTCCAGAGTGCTCAGGACCTCAGACTGGGCGAAGGTTTACCTTCAACAAGACAATGACCCTAAGCACACAGCTAAAATAACGAAGGGTGGCTTCACAACAACTCCGTGACTGTTCTTGAATGGCCCAGCCAGAGCCCTGACTTAAACCCAATTGAGCATCTCTGGAGAGACCTAAAATGGCTGTCCACCAACGCTACCATCCAACCTGACAGAACTGGAGAGGATCTGCAAGGAGGAATGGCAGAGGATCCCCAAATCCAGGTGTGAAAAACTTGTTGCATCTTTCCCAAAAGACTCATGGCTGTATTAGATCAAAGGGTGCTTCTACTAAATACTGAGCAAAGGGTCTGAATACTTAGGACCATGTGATATTTCAGTTTTCTTTTTAATAAATCTGCAAAAATGTCAACAATTCTGTGTTTTCTGTCAATATGGGGTGCTGTGTGTACATTAATGAGGAAAAAAAATGAACTTAAATGATTTTAGCAAATGGCTGCAATATAACAAAGAGTGAAACATTTAAGGGGTCTGAATACTTAGGACCATGTGATATTTCAGTTTTCTTTTTAATAAATCTGCAAAAATGTCAACAATTCTGTGTTTTCTGTCAATATGGGGTGCTGTGTGTACATTAATGAGGAAAAAAAATGAACTTAAATGATTTTAGCAAATGGCTGCAATATAACAAAGAGTGAAACATTTAAGGGGTCTGAATACTTAGGACCATGTGATATTTCAGTTTTCTTTTTAATAAATCTGCAAAAATGTCAACAATTCTGTGTTTTCTGTCAATATGGGGTGCTGTGTGTACATTAATGAGGAAAAAAAATGAACTTAAATGATTTTAGCAAATGGCTGCAATATAACAAAGAGTGAAACATTTAAGGGGTCTGAATACTTAGGACCATGTGATATTTCAGTTTTCTTTTTAATAAATCTGCAAAAATGTCAACAATTCTGTGTTTTCTGTCAATATGGGGTGCTGTGTGTACATTAATGAGGAAAAAAAATGAACTTAAATGATTTTAGCAAATGGCTGCAATATAACAAAGAGTGAAACATTTAAGGGGTCTGAATACTTAGGACCATGTGATATTTCAGTTTTCTTTTTAATAAATCTGCAAAATGTCAACAATTCTGTGTTTTCTGTCAATATGGGGTGCTGTGTGTACATTAATGAGGAAAAAAAATGAACTTAAATGATTTTAGCAAATGGCTGCAATATAACAAAGAGTGAAACATTTAAGGGGTCTGAATACTTAGGACCATGTGATATTTCAGTTTTCTTTTTAATAAATCTGCAAAATGTCAACAATTCTGTGTTTTCTGTCAATATGGGGTGCTGTGTGTACATTAATGAGGAAAAAAAATGAACTTAAATGATTTTAGCAAATGGCTGCAATATAACAAAGAGTGAAACATTTAAGGGGTCTGAATACTTAGGACCATGTGATATTTCAGTTTTCTTTTTAATAAATCTGCAAAATGTCAACAATTCTGTGTTTTCTGTCAATATGGGGTGCTGTGTGTACATTAATGAGGAAAAAAAATGAACTTAAATGATTTTAGCAAATGGCTGCAATATAACAAAGAGTGAAACATTTAAGGGGTCTGAATACTTAGGACCATGTGATATTTCAGTTTTCTTTTTAATAAATCTGCAAAATGTCAACAATTCTGTGTTTTCTGTCAATATGGGGTGCTGTGTGTACATTAATGAGGAAAAAAAATGAACTTAAATGATTTTAGCAAATGGCTGCAATATAACAAAGAGTGAAACATTTAAGGGGTCTGAATACTTAGGACCATGTGATATTTCAGTTTTCTTTTTAATAAATCTGCAAAATGTCAACAATTCTGTGTTTTCTGTCAATATGGGGTGCTGTGTGTACATTAATGAGGAAAAAAAATGAACTTAAATGATTTTAGCAAATGGCTGCAATATAACAAAGAGTGAAACATTTAAGGGGTCTGAATACTTAGGACCATGTGATATTTCAGTTTTCTTTTTAATAAATCTGCAAAATGTCAACAATTCTGTGTTTTCTGTCAATATGGGGTGCTGTGTGTACATTAATGAGGAAAAAATGAACTTAAATGATTTTAGCAAATGGCTGCAATATAACAAAGAGTGAAACATTTAAGGGGTCTGAATACTTAGGACCATGTGATATTTCAGTTTTCTTTTTAATAAATCTGCAAAATGTCAACAATTCTGTGTTTTCTGTCAATATGGGGTGCTGTGTGTACATTAATGAGGAAAAAATGAACTTAAATGATTTTAGCAAATGGCTGCAATATAACAAAGAGTGAAACATTTAAGGGGTCTGAATACTTAGGACCATGTGATATTTCAGTTTTCTTTTTAATAAATCTGCAAAATGTCAACAATTCTGTGTTTTCTGTCAATATGGGGTGCTGTGTGTACATTAATGAGGAAAAAAAATGAACTTAAATGATTTTAGCAAATGGCTGCAATATAACAAAGAGTGAAACATTTAAGGGGTCTGAATACTTAGGACCATGTGATATTTCAGTTTTTCTTTTTAATAAATCTGCAAAATGTCAACAATTCTGTGTTTTCTGTCAATATGGGGTGCTGTGTGTACATTAATGAGGAAAAAAAATGAACTTAAATGATTTTAGCAAATGGCTGCAATATAACAAAGAGTGAAACATTTAAGGGGTCTGAATACTTAGGACCATGTGATATTTCAGTTTTCTTTTTAATAAATCTGCAAAATGTCAACAATTCTGTGTTTTCTGTCAATATGGGGTGCTGTGTGTACATTAATGAGGAAAAAACACATTTGACCCGGCGAGCTCTTAAAGTCGACATTTCTGTCTTTCTGTCACTCACAGCACCGCGATCGCACCATCCCAGTCCTGGTTATTGGAATCCTGGTCTTTCTTCCTGGGTTTTACCACCTGCGCATCGCCTATTACGCCTCCAAGGGTTATCGCGGTTATTCCTACGATGACATCCCTGACTTTGATGACTGAGCGGCGGTGACGGGCTATCAGCCGGTTGATCTGACAGAGCTTTGAACCTGGTTTTCCTGCAGCGCCGCTGATGTCTGCCACGTCAAAATGACTTTGACAGCCTCATTTTGTAATATTTTCATAGAAGGTGATTGGAATTCATGAACTAGTATGATAGTCTCGTGTAATGAGAATCACTTTATCTTGGATTTAATGCCATTATTTGTAATGCAAACAGGTCTCAGTTCAGTTGTTATATTAGTATGCTGTATTGAGTTACAGGTTGTTGCAACAAGCAAAGCCTGAGGCAAGAAAAACTACTCAAAACATGCCACATGCTGTTTTATATTTTATAGCTCTTGAGATGGATTGCACTAGGGTTCAAATCTGTCCTTAATGATGGGATTTTAGATATTTTTTTGAGGAAACACATTAACGTTACTGTTTCAATCCATTCTTGAAATAAAAAAGTTTCATTTTTAAATTTAAAAACATTTGTGTATGATGTGAATAAAGCACCATTACAAAGTTTTCATCTTTAATGTTTAATGTTATGCCACTGGATTTAACTTATTTAAATTTTTGTGATTTTATTGGCATTACAGAGAATATTTTATGAATAAATAACTTGTTTTAGAAAGCCTCTCAGTTCATTGTCAGTTTTTAAGAAAGAAGGTGAACCCTGATAATAAAACTACACTGAACAAAATTATAAACACAACACTTTTGTTTTTGCCCCCATTTTTCATGAGCTGAACTCAAAGATCTAAGACTTTTTCTATGTACACAAAAGGCCTATTTTTTTCTATGTACACAAAAGATGCTGATTAGACAGCATGATTACTGCACAGGTGTGCCTTAGGCTGGCCACAATAAAAGGCCACTCTAAAATGTGCAGTTTTACTGTAATGGGGGGGGGGTCCGAAAACCAGTCAGTATCTGGTGTGACCACCATTTGTCTCGCGCAGTGCAACACATCTCCTTCGCATAGAGTTGATCAGGTTGTTGATTGTGGCCTGTGGAATGTTGCTCCACTCTTCTTCAATGGCTGTGCGAAGTTGCTGGATATTGGCAGGAACTGGAGCACGCTGTCGTATACGCCGATCCAGAGCATCCCAAACATGCTCAATGGGTGACATGTCCGGTGAGTATGCTGGCCATGCAAGAACTGGGATGTTTTCAGCTTCCAGGAATTGTGTACAGATCCTTGCATCATGGGGCTGTGTATTATCATGCTGCGACATGAGGTGATGGTCGTGGATGAATGGCACAACAATGGGCCTCAGGATCTTGTCACGGTATTTCTGTGCATTCAAAATGCCATCAATAAAATGCACCTGTGTTCGTTGTCCATAACATACGCCTGCCCATACCATAACCCCAACGCCACCATGGGCCACTCGATCCACAACGTTGACATCAGCAAACCGCTCACCCACACGATGCCATACACGCTGTCTGCCATCTGCCCTGTACAGTGAAAACCAGGATTCATCCTTGAAGAGAACACCTCTCCAAAGTGCCAGACGCCATCGAATGACGACGAACTGCAGTCAGGTCGAGACCCCGATGAGGACGACGAGCATGCAGATGAGCTTCCCTGAGACGGTTTCTGACAGTTTGTGCAGAAATTCTTTGATTATGCAAACTGATGGTTGCAGCAGCTGTCCGGGTGGCTGGTCTCAGACGATCTTGGAGGTGAAGATGCTGGATGTGGAGGTCCTGGGCTGGTGTGGCTACACGTGGTCTGCGGTTGTGTGGCCGGTTGGATGTACTGCCAAATTCTCCGAAACGCCTTTGGAGACGGCTTATGGCAGAGAAATGAACATTAATTTCACGGGCAACAGCTCTGGTGGACATTCCTGCAGTCAGCATGCCAATTGCACGCTCCCTCAAAACTTGCGACATCTGTGGCATTTTGCTGTGTGATAAAACTGCACATTTTAGAGTGGCCTTTTATTGTGGCCAGCCTAAGGCACACCTGTGCAATAATCATGCTGTCTAATCAGCATCTTGATATGCCACACCTGTGAGGTGGATGGAGTATCTCGGCAAAGGAGAAGTGCTCACTAACACAGATTTAGACAGATTTGTGAACAATATTTGAGAGAAATAGGCCTTTTGTGTACATAGAAAAAGTCTTAGATCTTTGAGTTCAGCTCATGAAAAATGGGGGCAAAAACAAAAGTGTTGCGTTTATAATTTTGTTCAGTGTACGTTTACTGGAGTTGTTTTTGATGGTCAACTTGCGCCCTCGTGTGGCTATATATATATATATATATATATATATATATATATATATATATATATATATACACTGTGTCCTATGGTGTGACATAGCAAAAATGTAGAAATTAACATACAAATAACATGAGTTACAAATGGCATGAGAGAGGTTTATCTTCAATGATAGAGGTTACTTTTTTTTTACTTTTTCCGTCACACCATAGGGCACATTGATACGTCAACTACCCATATATACATATATATATATATATATATATATATATATATATATATATATACTTTTTTATTGTTATTATAATGAAACATTTTGAATTATTATAGATAGATAGATAGATAGATCTATAGATAGATAGATAGATAGATAGATAGATAGATAGATAGATAGATAGTGTGTATATACAGTATGTATAACATTCCTTTTGGTGGATTATTTGATTCATTTTATACTCTGTACATAAAAACTGCAGATAAGTTATATTTTGTGTGTGTATAACTTATCTTTACATCTATCTATCTATATATCTATCTATCTAAAATGTATATAATAATTACAAATGTTTTATTATAATAAATATATATAATACATAAACATTCTAAAACTATTTAATTGTCAAAATTATATATATATATATATATATGTACATATTATACAAAATATATGTATTATAATGAAAACAAATTCATTACAATGTTACAAAACACTATAATTCTTTTTAATAATAATTCATTTGTAAAAAAAAAAAAACTATTTTTTTCCTCTTGCAATGAAGAGAGAGAGAGAGAGAGAGAGAGAGAGAGAGAGAGGTGTGTTTGAGCAGCAGCAGCGCTTCAATGTTTCAGCGTGTTTCTGTCCGTGTTTGTAACGAGAAACAATCATGTGAGTAACCGCACAAACTTCACTGGACTGAAACTGAGAGACTGTGGAGACCGCGGGAAACTTCACACACACATGACGATATTCCCTTCAGTCCGGAGGAGAATCTGAATGGACGCCGAACAAGCTCACGGTTTAACGCAGACGACAGGTTTAACGTGAGAACAAACGCATGGAACCAAACCTGCTTCCCTGACCATCAAAGTACGTGAAGTTTTAAAGAGCCGCTAGATTCACAGCGACACTGACGACACTCTGGTTCTGTTATTAAACCTTTTCAAGCGATTTCTGAAGTACTTTTAAGAATATTTTAAGTGTTTTTGGGGAATATCTCTTGCAACTTTCAAGCGGAGCAAAAAGCTTAAAGCATCGATGGAGTGACACCTTCTTTTAATCATCAGTCAAGTGCCTCAAAAAGGTAAAAGACACAAACATATACATGCATGCATAAGTAGACATATTGCAATCGTTTGCGCCAGCAGATGTTATTGTCAACATACATAATTCATATATCAGAGCTGCCATTCATATGTTTGAGGCTTCTGTTTGAATTATGATGTCTGTGTCTTGCATGCAACATCTTACGATGCTGCTCAGCTGCAGGTTTTGTTCTCCATGGCTTTATTTCTGTTTAAAAGTGTGTTTTCTGGGGAGCACGTGAGGTCCAGTGTTTCTCATGAGAACAATGACCAGCACACAGTCTCTCTGACCAGAGCTGAACATGCTGGATATCAGTCCTGTCTAATACGGACGCCTCATTCAGAGCACTTCATTAAACTGCAAGAGAGTTCGCTTTAAACGTGTAAAAATAAATAAATAAATCACATGCATTAGATGAATACTTTTTTTTTGTTTGTTTGTTTAATGATAGGCTATTATTGGTAATACTATTATTTTTAAAGGGGCACTTTTGGTATTCAAGTGGCTTTCCATACATATCCTAGAATATTGTGTAAATATTTATAGAAGTAAAATTAAGAGAAATGATTAGTAATAGGTAATTCAAATATAAAAAGTGACATTTATTTATTTATTTATAAACTCACATTGGTTTCAAATAGTTAACATCTAAAAACATTTACACTATATTCTATATTTATATTTAATATAAATATACATATAATATATCATATAATTAATATTTTAAAATGATCTATATATATGTACATATTTATATATAAAATATATTTATTTGTTTTACTTATATTTATTTATTTTACATATTAAACTCTTGGTTTAACATGATTGTGAACATTTAAAAATATTTACACTATATACTAAATGTAATAAATGTATTATTAATATAAATATATATTTAATATATAAAAATATTTAATTATTTTTATTTATTAAATTCTTGGTTTCACATGATTGTGAATATATTTACATATAATTAATATTATATGATTTATATTAATATAATATTATTTATTTATTTATTTAACTCTCTTGAACTTTCTTATTGAGTGGAGGTCAACAGTAAACATTTGAAAAACACAAATCTTTTTTTTTAATTAAAGTTAAAAATGTAAAGTTTTTTTTTTTCATGCTTTTTTATTTTAACCCTACTTGTTCATTACTTGTATCATATTGTGATGTTCAATGACATTTTGTTATATCAATTAGGATTTATTATAAATCTATTATATTATATATTATATATTATTTAACACCTATATGTATTTCAGCTGTGTGGCCTTCTAGTCTAGTTCATGCATTAGATAGATTTGAATGGCTTGATGTGCAATCGTATCATGTTTTGCTGTAGTTTCCAGCACCTGATATGTATCCATATATATGTCAAAAGATAAGAGAGCTATATTTCAAAGAGAGAAGGGGTGCTGAGCTGTGTGATTATAAATATCTTCACAGTTACTGTTTGCCAAACATATACTTGCGGAAGCTAACTAAAGCAGTTTAACCAGTCGTGCTTGGATTAGTTTGTGGTATACTTTGGTCACTGGGTCATGCCTAACAATGTCCAAATGAATGGCTTAACCTGGACTAGAGTGAGCGGTGAGGGTCAAACGTCAATGAGCTTTACTGACTCACCTTCTGCTCATGTTCTCGTGCTCTTGAACACTGTTGAAGCAGATATTATTGACCCACATTAGACGGTGTTGTGATGATACACATACACACAGCTGCTGTAAGATCAAAGGTCGCAAGGATAACAAATGCCATCATGGTTATCTTGATACCTTTAAGCATTTTATTGTTGTCTTTCTGTCTGTTGCACGCCCCTGCTTCTTCTGAGATAATAACTAAAGGTGTTTGCTAAAGCAAGTGTCACAACAGGGTGCAACATTGTCCGCCCACTTTTCAGTGGCTTTGTTCCGGAAGTATCTTTCCCAAAGGGATTTTAAAAAGACCTTTTAAAGGAACAGTTTACCCAAAAATGAAAATTTGCTGAAAATTTCCTCACTCAAGGCCATCCGAGATGTAGATATGTTTGTTTATCAGATTTGGAGAAATTTAGCATTACATCACTTGCTCACCGATGGATCCTCTGCAGTGAATGGGTGCCGTCAGAATGAGAGTCTGATTTAAAACATCACAATAATCCACACCAGTCCAGTCCTCCAGTTAACAACTTGAGAAGTGAAAAGCTGCGTGTTTGTGAGAAACAAATCCATCGTTCAGTAGACATTTTAACCTCAAGCCATTGCTTCCAGCAAGTCCATAATAATGTTGATCTGTGCATATTTCTCTTCTGATTCAGACAAGATGGCTTTTTCAATAGAGAAAGCAATATTATGAATAGAGGACTCAGACTTTAACTTAATGCCTTAATGATGGATTCAATCATATTAATAATCTTAGGGAGATTGCATTATTGGATTACCTCATTTGGCGTGCTTCATGGATGCAGGTGGGCATTAAAGTGTTCTTTTGGCACAATTATTCTCATGGTTTTTCACCGGGATTCTTGCTATTAAACGCAATTATTAAAAAACAAAAACTCAAAGTGCGGGCTTATGGCTTCAACAAAATCATGTACCTTTGAATAAAAACCTCTCTTAGCTCACAGTGGTTCAGTCTTTTAAGGTTTATAAGTTTATATCTCACAATT
The DNA here is from genome assembly GCF_012432095.1 of Onychostoma macrolepis. NCBI lineage: Eukaryota > Metazoa > Chordata > Actinopteri > Cypriniformes > Cyprinidae > Onychostoma > Onychostoma macrolepis. Next base: position 25,961,728 of record NC_081162.1, read on the forward strand.
CAGACTTTTTTTTCTTGCAATTGCAACTTTTTATCTCACAATTGTCTTTTTTTTTTTTTTTGCAACTGACTCATTCAGACTTTTTTTTTCCTCAGAATTGCGAGATATCAACTCTCAATTGTAAGAAAATGTCAAAATTGCAAGCTGACTTTTTTATTTCAGAACTGGATTTTATAACTTGCAATTTGAAGTTTATATCTTAACAATTCTGAGAAAAAAAAAGTCTGAATGAAGAAAAAACACTTGCCAGGAAAAGTCAGAATTGTGAGATAAAAAGTCACAGTTAACTATTTATTTTGTTTTCGGTGGCGGAAACAATCTTCCATATTTCTTTCATATTTTCATCAACAGTGTGTTTTAGAAACTTGCATGATGCATGCTTTATATCATGTCTTCACTATAATTGACCTTCATTAACTAGTTTTCTTTTAGCTCAGACATTATCAGAGCAGGCTTTTGGAGCTAAAAGCAAAAGAATGAATTTGAAGGAGATTATGTTAGTGTTTCTGCAATCTGTAAATGGAGCTATTGTGTGTGGGCTCAGGGTAATACAAATCATGTCTTGTTCATGCATGGAAAAGTCACAAGACCAGGTTTGAAGGTTTTACCTCACAGATCTACCTGGGTGGTGGTGGTGGTGGTGGTAGTTTCATTGCATTTTAGCATCTACATGATCAAAGCCACTTGAGCTGTGTTTGGCAGCAGGGCTCCCACGGGTGTTTATTAATAGACATATCGTATCATCAAGTTATATTTCCTGACTTATTTCATGCCAGGTTCTTGCCAAGATGCTACTTAAGATTTCCTGTGATCCCAGATGTTGTGCTTCACTGCCACTGGCTGGTCTGCACATGTCAACATCATCATTACTGTTCGCTCTGGTTTCTGTTAGCCATCATTAGCGTGATAATAAGTGGTATATGAGTATCTCAGCGGCAGGTACAGATCAGGATAAACCTTCCCTGAGGGCTGCTAATGCGAGAAAGGTGGTGCAAATGGGAAAATGATCTAATGAGCTCTTATTAACTGATTACCTAGACTAGACGTTGGTGTTCATCCAGGTACAGAATGATATTTCACTGTGCAAAGCTTTATGAAAGCAGGAATCTCAGTGGAGCTTGATATTATGGCCTGAGGGAAGTAACAGAATTCAAGGGAAACTCCAATTTATACCAGTTTGAAATTATCAGCAGCATTGCGAAATCTAGTTTTTAATTTATTTTTAGAGTGATTTTTGGGTAAATGTTGTATCCTGAAGAAAATATGTTTGGTTTAGATAAACGTTGTTATAGTTAAAAAAAAGTTTTAGTTATTATTCATTTAAATAAATCTGAAATAAAAATTTTTAAAAAATTGGTTAAAAAAACCTAAAATAAATTTTAATAAATTAAAAAAAAAATTAAATAAATGGTTATTGTTAACTAAATCTAAAACTATATAAAAACTAGTTGAAATAAAGCTGAAATTAAAGAAAATATAAATATTAGATAAACTTTAATGAAAACTTTAATAAATTAGAAATGTTGCAATGTTGAAATAAACTGTTGAAGATCTAAAATTGCTAAAACTGAAATTAAAATAAATTATTAAATACAAAAACTAATAAAAATGTCAAAACCAACAAAATTGAAAAACTAAACTTTAAGAAATCCTACAATAGTATTTATAATAAATAATAGTAAAATTGCACTGTTACTCATTGAAGTGTTGCCTGAGCTTTGTTTGGGGGTTGCTAAAGTGTTTTTGTGTGTGTTGCTAAGTGGTTGCTAGGTTTTTCGCCTGGTTGTTATGTGGTTATTTGCTGGCCTGAGTCAAAAGAAGTCCCTCTTTCAATGTAAATCTATATGCGATGTATTTTGGCTGTTATATTGTCCACTACTAATGCAGTAAGTGTTGATTTATTGTCAGTTTTTCATGTATGTCTCCTTTACTGTCATTAAATTATATTAGGGACGTGCAATATTGGCCATTTTGCTCTCTGGCTTCATCTATTGAAAAACACAGCAATCTATCACTAGTTTAATTTATTGTTGATTGTATGAAATGAAACCTACTTAATTGTTAAATGCAATGGCACAGATTCTTTTTCTTAGTTTATTGGCACAATATTTTCACCATTAACATTCATCCACCCCTAGAAATGCCATCATACTGCCACAGGAAGATTGCTGGCTTACTGTTCTTCCTCTGACCCGGGTCATTCTGCTTGGCCCGTGCTGGAGCCCTATGGCAGCCTGGATCATCCAGGATTAGCTGCAGCATAATACAGCTCGCTGTCCACGCTATTCACTCCGGCAAAGAGCAGGTGTACAGTGATTTACCTGTTTCTAGAGCTCAAATGAGCTGCTCTCACATGGGCCTCAGTGATGTTTACAATTTGCAAGATGCCTATGCAGAAGCGTTCAGAAGATATTCATTTATTTATTTATTTTATAGAACCTTTTTTTATAAATAAAACCGTTTTCATAGCACTGACATCATAATAAAGAGGAAAAAATATAAAAATTAAATAAACAATTAAAAATTAAAATAAAAGCTTTGTACGAACGTTTGCTTTATAAACTACATAATAAGAGCAAAGCAGGGGTCCCTGTGCACATTCCGGTTTGGGAAGATTTTTGGTCTTATTCGTGACGCTGTCTTTCCATGTGACACAATAATTTTGACTTTCATTATTTTTTTATTTGTTTTATTTTATATTTTTTCCTCTCTCTCTCTCTTTCCATTTAGTATTCCATCTATCACTGTTCATTTCAGCCACTGTATATATTCTGGCCTTACATGCAGTATTTGTATAAATCTGGATGAATCTGAACTGGATGAAAACAATAACATGAATTACAAAAAAAATAATAATAATTAAATAAATAGTAATAAATTTGAAAAATAAATAAATGTTATAATTAAGTCTAATAATAGTGTGTTAAAATTTTCATCTGATTTAGATATTAAAAGAAAGACAGTAGAAGGAAAACGTGAATAAAACTAAACGAATTTTAATGTGCAATTACACTTCCAGGATTACACTATTTTTTTTAGTACGTTATCTCAGAAAAAGTTTTCAATATGCAGCTATGAGTGAACTGCGTTTGCTAGTTGGAATTGCATTTTTTTTTTTTTATATATATATATTTTTGTCAAAATAAATTGTGAAAAGTTTATTCAGTGTTATTTTAGTATTACTGTTTGTGCAATGAAGTTTGTTATAGTTTTTAAATTAATATATTTTATATATTTAGAATTGGCTTTAATTTGTATTTTAAGTTCATTTTAAGTTTATTTAAATTTTTAGTAATTGTGTTAGTAATATGTGCTTTTGTCATTTTTATTAGTTTTTTTTTTTTTGTAAAAATTCTAAATATTTTACATTTATTTTTATTTCAGTTAGTAATTTTAGTGCTTTAAACTAATTTTTTAACTTATTGCAGTTAGTTGGCAGGAAAAACATTTCAAAATGTTCATGTAGTTTACATTTTTCATTTAATACGTATTTCAGTAAGTTTTAGCTTTATTTCACTTAATTGGCCATAAATGTCATTGTCATCATAAAACTAGACAAAGGAAATAAAGATCACTGGTTGCAGTGGGTATTAGTTTGTACATGCAGTGATTAAACTTTTATCAATCTTTGAACATTTTTGCAGTCAAGAGGGGCTTTACGACAGTGGTTGATATAATCACATATTTCTATTTGCTCTGTTCAAAGCTTTAGCAGGAGTTGCATGTGTGTTTCTTAATGCATTTAATGCAACAGGTGTTATCCTCACCGGAAGAGTAAACCACCTCATTTGACATTTGATCCCAGATCAAGTAGATTCAAACTTCTGCTTTCTGATGACCGGTTCACCTTTTAATACTCTAAAGCGTGTTCAAGGCATCACCTGCAGAAATATACACCTGACACGAGTACCTTATGGTGAGAACAACTCGAACACATTGCTCTTAATGCGATCAAAATGGCAAGTGGCCCAGCAAACAGCTTTAGCTGGAGTACTTTCATCTCCAGTGTTATTGGTAATTGAATTGAAGACGTGGCAGACTTGATCTGATCAGAGAAGTTGATCAGAGAGCAATTACCAGCATGTGAAACGAAACATCAGTGGTATATTTATATTGATGAAGATGGTCTTTAGTAACTGTGTCACTGGCATATCGCTTAATTCAGTTCAAAGCCAATTGAGGCTGTGAACTATCAAAGCAGATCAGCCTGAAACTCCAGAGGTGTGCCAACAAGATTGAGACTGTCTGTTATCTGCTAAAGCCGTCCAAGTGGATACACTCAGGTCAATAACAGATGGTACAGGTTTGGATGGTTTCACAGCAAGTGGCCATGTGGTTGTTTTGGCTTTGGATGGAAGACGTTTTATTAAGCGCCCCTGCCAGTCAAGGCCAAGATCAAAGATCAGACAGTTTGCAGAACAACTTGTCTGGAGCCGTTCTTCACCATCTTAAGCATCTGTTTCGGGGGCTTCCTCTCTTGAAGATGTTGTAAAGGTTGATTTTGAGAGAGGGTCATGGGGGTTGTGCGTGTCACTTAGATCAGAGTGTATCAGGTTGCTTTATCATTTGCAGTTATGTGATTATTTCCAAATACTGCTGTTCAAAAGGATGGATGTTGAGGATGCATTCAATTCATCAAAAGTGACAGTATGGACATTTATAATTTTACAAAAGATGGCTGATGAAAATTCACAAAGTTTGGGGTTGGAATCATTTTTGATTGCACGTTGATCAAAGAAATACAGTAAAAACAGTAATGTTTTGAAATATTATTACAAGTTAAAATAACTGTTTTCCATTTGAATAGATTTTAAAATGTAATTTATTCCTGTGATGCAAAGTATCATTCCTCCAGTCTTCAGTGTCACATGATCCTTCAGAAATCATCTAATATGCTGATTTGCTGCTCAGGAAACATTTCTGATTATTATCAATGTTGAAAACAGTTCTGGTTCCACAAATATTCACCTTAGAGGTCAACCAATATGGACTTTTAAACGATTTATTCTTAAATTAAGACGTTTCTTCCCCCTTGATCCTTAAAATATGGTCTCAATCTCACCACAGAGTACAAATTCTTGACTTTTGTTGCAAAGTTTAATACTTTTGGCCGGATTAGGACACACCTGGAGTCTTGTAGGGCAGAAAGTCTCTTTCCGACGTGCAGGCTTTGCTCTCTGTCTATCTTTCACTGCTTGCACTCCTCTCTCTGAAAGACACTTTCACAAGGAGGCCTTGTTCAACAGCTTGACTGGTAAGAGACTCCACGCAGAGGCACACAATGCTCTTCCCTCATCTGGCACTTCTCAAGGCCGGTTTCAAGATCAGTTCATGCGGCCCAAAACCTGTTTGAGCCTTTTATACAGGCAAATAAAGCACTGACTCCAGAACTGAGGCATTATAACCTTGGTTGACATGACTGTAGCCACGGGAGTGTCACTTTTGGATCTCTTAAAAATGAAGGTTACAAAGAGGGGTTTTTGCAGCGATTGTCATAGAAGAACCATTTTTGGTTCCCCAAAGAAAGTTCTTAATAGAACCATTCATTCTTAGTGTGAAGAACATTTTAAAAATTGAATTCCACCATAAAGAACCTGGAAAAATTCTATAAATGTTAAAAGTTCTTTGTGGAAACATCGATAAAGCACCTTTATTTTGAAGAGTGTAGTTCTTCAAATAACCATTTTTATTTTAATAATCCAAAGAACCTTTTGTTGAATGTAAAGGTTGTTAAAGGATGCCAATAAAAATCCTTTGTTTTTAAGAGTGCGTGTTCGTACGACTTCTGCAAAGCTGTATCCTGTATAAACTAAACTTTTCACTTTCCAAAAGTTTATTTACAGTATGACTTCACTTATGCAGTATTTCCAACACCAAGTGCTGTTTGATAAGTAAAGCATCACATCTGCTGTTGCTCATAGTTGCGCTTATTGATTTGAACAATCCTATAATAATCCAAAGTGCTATAACTCATTCTGCACCATTTGTGCTACTTGTCAAAATCGGATAGGAAAGAATATTTTATTAGTAACAAAATATACACTTCCCCTTTTGAAAAGGACATTTTTTCTAGACACCAAAGGCATTTTCTCACTGAAAATTCTAAAAGGAGGATATTGATGTGGAAACAGTAAAAGTGTGTGGTTTATTTCATACCTGTGGTTGTTCTGAGACTGTTCAGCCAATAACTTTCCACTGCGTTGTGGAAATTTGTCTTGTGATTTGGGCTGGAAAGAATGGAGATGAGAGATTTATATTCCCCTCGTGACATTTGACTAGTTTGACGAGCCAGAGTGAATGTAACTGCCAAATCTGTTACCTTTACCATTATGTACCTCCAAATTTTTTGTTGCATTCAATGTGTGCAGACAAAACCAAATGAAATGCATTTGCATGCTTTTCGTCTTTGCGCATGGCTTCTTAAAATAGCCTCCCCCTCCAACTTGGGCTTTAATTAACTTAAAGTAATAAGCTGGTATTAGTGGCTTTGAATGGTCGACGTGGGAGACGGGTTGGGGGATTTTGCTGCTCTCAGGTGCTCAATCATATGAGTGGATGTTTGCCAACGCTGTATTAAACAACCTCTGCTTTCATTTCCAGGCACTTTGCAGAGAAACTCCTCCACAATACTGGAGAGAAATACTGAACGGCCGGAGAGTTGATTATTGTAAACCGCGGGGTGTGTTCTCTTTCTGGGTCACTGTCGGGTGATGTTTAAGATAACAAGTAGATTTCATGATAGTTGTCTGTTGTTTTCAGATGAAACATTCTGAATTGCGGTATTTAGTAGTTAAAAAAAGCATGATTTTCTATTACTATTGCTCATGCATTAAAAAACAATCATGATTTTGAAGTATTATTTATTACCACTAAGTATTGCATTAATGTGCATTTTATTTTTTGCATGGGCAAACAGCACTCATATTTTAAATAGAGAAGGAGCAGGTCAATCAAAGATGAGACGTTGAGATCAGGGTTAACTAAAACTAAAATGAAACAATAAAAAAAAAAATGCATTTATATTCTTTAACTAAAATAAACACGAATTGAAATAAAATATTTAATATAATTATATATGTAATTTAGATATAATATATAATTATATATAATTTAAACTATTTGCAACATTTCTCATTTTCATTTGTTTAACTTGATAGTCTAAAATAACAAACTGAAACTGTATAAACATATTTTAAAACACTAATAAAAATGACAAAAAAACACAACAAAATTTAAAAAACATTAACTTTTTACATTAAAAATAAAAACAATTCAGAACAGAATACCTGAAAATGAAAACTAATTTAAAATATCTTAGTAATACTAAAATAACACTGCTAGAGATTACACAGCCCTACATATTGAAGAAAAAAAAGTGCCAATTTCCAAAAAGGCAGGTTATTACCTAATTTGATGATGCAAAATATTAATAAAAACTGTCCATACCGATTTTTTTCCCCCGCAAAATAAGGATGAACATTGAATATAAATCAGTTTCATTGCACTTACCAAAACAACAAAAGCAGTCAAATGTTTCTGCAGAAGAGTGGAAAATGTGGAAATTAGAATTAGTGCTGTCAAATGATTAATCGTGATTAATCGCATCCAAAGTAAAAAAAATTTGTTTACATAATATATGTGTGTGTACTGTGTATATTTATGCATGTATGAATACACACACATACAATATATATTTTGAAAATATTTACATGTATATATTTATATTCATATAATTTATATTATATATAAATATAATTAATATATAAACAATATATTTTCTTAAATATATGCATGCATATGTGTGTGTATTTATATATACATAATAAATATGCACAGTATACACACACATATTATGTAAACAAAACTTTTATTTTGAATGTGATTAATCGTTTGACAGCACTAATTAGAATTAGGCTTAAAATAATGTCTCCAGAATCATTCATACATGTAAAAATCAGCTGAGAATTGAACAAGTAGTTGTAACCTGACTCAGAGGAAGACATGAAGCATGCCTTTGTTCAGTTTTTTTTTCACCTTACAAATGTCTGTCGAAAGCAAAAGTGCCACGAAATGCATTATATTTTGTGAGAACATTTACTGGAACCAACATCACAAATTTGAAACATGGATGTATTTGAATATGATGCAGGCTGCTGTTATCTGATTTGTGAGCGAATCATTCTTTTGCGTGATTGTGGTGAAATATGACCTGGACATGTTCTTTAAAATGAGATTTTCTTTAAAGTATTAAATGATAATGTGAGATGTGTGTAATGGAATAAGTCAGTAAAGTACGTAACACTGTGAACCAGGAAATATTCCTCATGTTGTCTTGTCTCAGGCAGAGAGTCCTCAGAACTGACTTGTGTGTGATTGTGTTTCAGGAGGGGTATGTGTGATGGTATGTGAGTGTTTACCATGGTACAGAAGAAACTCTGGCTTCTGAATGTCACCATCACGGCCGCCCTCTCTTTACTGCGTAAGTACTTCTGCCTTCTCCTGCTAACATCACAGTGACACCACAAAGTATTTTTGACCCTTTGTTCACTTAAATGTGTGAATGTCATTGCATTAGAGCAGGTGTCTGTATCTGCATGTCTCTTCACTAACTTTGGAGTTTTGGTGATCTTTTTGTCAAATGTTTTGCATATAATGTGGGTTTGTGCTATATTTATTTATGATCAATTACACTTGCTTTAATATTTTGTTATGTAATCCAATGACATTGAAACTTTTTTAAGTATAGCACAAATGTCCAAATACTTTTTCGGGCCACTGATACACACTGTAAAAAAAAATCTGTAGTTTTTACAAAATAATTTTGGCAGCTGTGGTTGCCAGAATAATTTTGTAAAAAATACAGAAAAACTAAACACATTTACTGCAAAAAACTGTAAATTGTACAGTATAAAACTGTAATTTACAAACAAGAAAATCTGAATGTAAACCAGTAAATTCAACAACACACACTAATAAAATCTGTTTTGTACCTTCAACATACTGACAACCACCATAATAATGCAGGTGGTAAAAGAGAAAGCCACATGAAGAATCAAAGATCATCACAAGTAGCTTCACCACAAGCAGAAGTATATACTAATATATAGAAGGTGCACAGAGTCATTCATGCAAACACATAACACCATCATGGTAACACATGATACTTAAATAATGCAATAAACTTTCATTAAACAGCAGAAGATGTAACATGAAGCCCAAATGTACATAACCGATAACAAAAACTATTTAAAAAACATGATTATTTAAACAAAATACTTTCAAATGTAGAGTGTTCAATGCAGGGAATTCTGGGAATATCAGTTTACAGTTTTTGACTGTAAATTATACATTTATTTTTATTATTCTCTTTTACTTCTAAAAACTGAACAATTAACAGCATTTTACTGTAAAATTACATGAAATGTCTGGTTAGATCTTTTACAGTTTTTCCCTGTATATAGTACGGGAACTTACTGTTAACCTATTAACAGTTTTTTTCCCGTAGCGTTTTTACTCAATTTTACAGTTAAATTATTGGCAAGTGAACCAGTGTTATTATATTATTATTTATATACTATTATAGTATTTATTCAAATGTTGAATAAGCTTTTTTATATTTTCAGTTTTCATTTTATTTATTTATTTTTTGCTTTTTTTATGTGCTTTTGTTGTTTTATTATTAATTGTTAACAAATATTTCTATTTACCTTTAATTTAATTTTAGTATTTCGGCCTAATCTTATTTTATTTCACTTAGCTGCCATGGCAACATTTCTAAATTTCATTTAAGTTCATTTCATTTTCATATATTCATTATTTTTTATTTTATTTCAGCATAATATCAATTTGATATTTTTAATTTTATTTAAGTTTTAGTCAACAATAAAAACCCTGAGGTGAATTGTAATTTTTATTTGCAGCCATAAACAAGCTATATTTTGCAATATTTCCTTACAAAACATGTTTTGAAAAAAACAAACAAAAAAAAACCCCACTGAGAGCCAACGACTTTTTGGCACATAAGTGTTGCCACTTCTTATATGAAAATAAAAGAATAACTTGTTTAAGGGTCAGGATATCATTATTAAACCATGAATCATGTTGCTTTTCCTGAAAAGTGACTGGCCAACAGTTTGTCTACTTGTTAAAGCCAGTTTTATCTGGCAAGAGTACATTTTGGACATTGCAAATTCTGCTCCACTGTAAATAAATGCTTTTTTTGGCTCTTTTTTTTCCCAAGCTTTCTCCATTCTCACTCTATCATTCACACCGTCTGTTATCCGTCCTTTTGTGTCTGTTTTTTCTCTCTCCATGATTCCTCTGCTGGTGTTTGTAGACATGACCATAATATCACAGCACACCAGGGGTTTAGTTCAGCCTGTTTACTCACAGAACACGTTTGGTGTAGGGAGGTTAATTCCTTTTCATTAACGAACAGACGGCCCTCTATGTTCCTTATGGCACACAACCTATCCCGGGACAAGCCAGAGAGCGTTTGTGATGTTGGAGCTGGTATTTAGGAGCAAAGACCCCAAACATTTGGGGGGAAAGGGGATCAAATCCTCCCTGTAAAAAAATGAAATCTGCAAATCCGGATTTAGATCGGTCTGGGATTTAGATTTCCCTTCTTTCAAGGCACGGGGGGTGGGAGTCTTAGGGGTAGCTGGCCATGTGTGCGCCTCAGGGGGTCTCGGGGCAGAGGGAGGGTGGTGAGGTTGTGGTTCTGTCAGCGAGTGTCGTTTTTGAGAGATTACCCCTAATCGCAGACGAGACGAGATCCATGGGGCTGCTTTGGTTCAAGGGTTGCAACACTGTCCCAATGGGTTTGCAACTTGTGAATTTGAGAGTCTGCAGACATCTCTCAGCTTAGTGTGTAAATGGAGGAATCTCACTAAAAGTAAATGTCCCTGAAGAAATGAAGTATGTTTTAGGACCTTTTATTTTATTTCATTTTATTTTATTTATAAATTCTAAATCTAAAAAAAAATAAAATTACTGCAATTTGCATTAAGTAACATTATGGTAGTATTTGTTGTACTTAAGTTTAATCCACAGTACACGATAATTTATTACTGTATTAAAGTTTAGAAAACAAAAACAAATTTTGGCATTCCTTTTCTTATCAAGACATTTTTTTTTTATTATTCTTATTATTTTTATAGTATATTATGAATAGTATAATAATACAATTATGTTTTATATTTATAATTATTTTATATATATATATATATATATATATATAATACTATTATCTTTATACATTTTTATATTAATTGTATTTTATTTTATTTTATTTTATTTTGCGATGTAATATCAACTTGTTTTTTTTTTTTTTTTTGTGAGATTTACCCTAATGAGGGTTCTTTTGTCTGTCCTTTTGAGGACTGCTGGGAGAAAGTGTCACAGACTGAGGCGTCCATCATATTAACATGCTGTATGTTAATTTACATGCATGTCATCTCCTCGGCACCCTGCCCCCCTTAATCTGGATTTGCATTCGCCCCATTTAGTGTGTGTTTTTGTGACATCACCCTCCCGCTTTTCTCTTTTGTGTCTTGTTTTTCTCAGTCACGCTCTCATTTTCCATCTCATATTCTTTTCTGGCTCTTGTTCCTGTCTGCATCCTATCATGCCTCTCATGCTTTCTCCAGGACGTCAGAACTGCTGGTTTTATCATTAAGTACACAGTGTACAGGAAGTACTTTCCTCCAATGACAAATATTGGTGTTTTACACCCTGTGGATTTGATCTGTACTGTGAGTGCAAACGGAAAACACATGTGAGATGACAAGTGCAGTGTGTTTGTTATTTGTTCCTCGTGATGTATTGTTCTTCTGCTGACTATTTTAAGAGCTAAATTAATTTACCTTAATTTGTGTTTCTGAATTGCATTACTTTTCAAAATAAGTGCCTTGTCATATGACTGTAGCCACTTCTCTCCCTGCTGAAAAGACCAAAATAATGGCCTTTATAACACACTTCACCAGCTTTGCTGACAAGCTCAACACGCCTGTGCTTTTTCACTATCCTGACCAGCTCATACTACTGACCAGCACTAACAAAAATCCATCTGAACTAGATCAAAACCATAAACAACCAGCATAAATCCATCTGAATAAACTCTAAACCAAAATAAATAAATCAAATCAATCTGAACAAGCTCAAAATCAGCATTAATAAGTCTAGACTAGGGCTGTGCGATATATCGAACGCGATGATCATGCGCATCTCGTCAGTAAAGCCGATTCCGTGATTAGCAGTAAATCTCCATCACCTGCTTTCAAATGGAGCGGCATTTAATACACAGAGCCGTAGATCACTGACAAGCTACGCTCGATTATGAATGCGATATTGTGTAGCTTGTCAGTGAACTACGGCTCTGTGTATTAGCCGCTAACCACCACTAACCAGCACAAATCCATATAGACCAACTCTAAATTAGAATAAATCAATCTGGACCAGTTCAAAACCACCACTAACCAGCAGAAATGCATCTGGACCACATAAAATCAACCTGGACCAGCTTGAAACCACTGCTAATTACCATAAAACAGTCTAGACCAGCACTAACCTGCGCATATCCATCTGAACTGGTTCTAGACCAACATAAATCAGTCTGGAACAGTACAAAACTGCCATTAACCAGTATAAATTAACCTAAACCAGCAGAAATGCCATCTGAACAACCTCTAAGCCAGAATAAATTCATCTGGACCATAATCAAGACCAGCACTAACAAGCATGTGAACTAGCTCTAAACCAACATAAATCAGTTGGGACAAGTTCGAAACCACAGCTAACCTAGACCAGCACTAAACCACATATATGCATCTGAACTTGCTCTAGTCGAAACTAGCATCAGTCTGGAGCAGCACAAAACCACTACTAACCAGCCTAAATCAGTCTAGACCAGCACTAACCAGCAGAAATAACATATAGACCACCTTTAAACCAGAATAAAATTCTGGGCCAGCTCAAAACCCCTGCTAACCAACATAAGTCTAGACCGGGGCACACTTGCTTAAATTCATCTGAATCAGCTCTAAACCAGAATAAATCAATCTGGATCAGCACAAAACTCCTGCTAATCAACATATATAAGCATAGACCTGTCCTAACCATCTTTAACTGGACTAGCAGGGAAATAATAGTCCAGCTGACATGTGCTTGTGTTGCTCAGGTCTTTCTCTGAGCGCTGAGCCGGTGGTCCGGGGAAGAGTCGGGGGTTTTGCTGAGCTGGGCTGCAGTCTGACACCTCCATCAGAAGGGGCCACCACTCCGAATCTGTTTCCCTTACATGTGGTGGAGTGGGTCCGGCTGGGATACAACGTCCCCATCCTCATCAAATTCGGCGGCTACACCCCACGAGTGCATCCCAACTACAGAGGTGAGCGTCACTGCAGGTATAAATCAGTTTTCCATTAGTCCTGCAGGAGAGACTCTGCCAGAGGAGACAGAGGAAGTGATGCGGCTGTTAGACTTTTATGGGTTTGGATTTTATGTGCTTTGTCTTTGGAGCTCACAGCAATGTTTATAAATTCATTATATTAATGTCAAATAGCACTGCACGATTTGTGTGTGGGGGATCAAGTTGCAATTTATCTAAAAAAAAAAAATGATGAATTATGCATTTAAAAAAATCTTCAGGTTTGCTGTGCTTTTCTTTTTTTTTTGGACTACACAAGCCAAAAGTGTGTTTGTTTGTTTTTCTCCCTCAAATTTTTGTGATTGAATATAAATATGACTATATGATAATAATAATAATGTTGTTGTTGTTGTTGTTGTTGTTATATAATATTAACTATAATAATAATAATAATAATAATAATGTTGTTGTTGTTGTTGTTATATAATATTAACTATTATGAATTATACAACAACAACAATAATAATAATAATAATAATAATAATAATAATAATAATAATAATAAAGGCCAAACAATTGTAAATATATGTGTGTGTGTGTGTGTATATATATATATATATATATATATATATATATATGTGTGTGTATATATATATATATATATATATATATATATATATATATATATGTATATATATATATGTGTGTGTGTGTGTGTGTGTATATATATATATATATATATATATATATATATATATATATGTGTGTGTATATATATATGTGTGTATATATATATGTGTGTATATATATATATATACACACATATATGTATATGTGTGTAATTATTATATATACTGTCATTATTATTGTTGTTGTTATACAATAATTATTATTATTATTATTATTTAATAAATAATAATAATAATGTTAGTATTATTTTATGATTGTTTTTTTTTGTTTTTTACAAAATAAAAATACTTAACTAAATAAGAAATAGTAATATTTCTTTTAAAATAAAAGGTTATTTAAAAATTACCAAAAACAAAATAAAAACTTAAAATTATTCAGTTTAGAATGACATGAGGCTGAAAAATTATTGAACGATTTTTAATTTGGTTGAATTGTATAATTTTATATAAGAGGCACCTGCTGAAAAATCTTTATTTCATTTTGCAGATTCAGATGCAGCTGGATTTTTAATGCTTGGGTTGCTGAAAGCTGTCTAAAGGTTTATTGCTATTGTTAAGAGAGACTGTAGGGTGCTTTAAACGCAGTCCTGTGTTTTACAATCACTTGTTTAGACTCTGGGGGCCACAGACATCATCCACTCAATAGCCCACGATAGTTCCTGTTGTTGTTTCGCCAAAAGGTGCCGAGACACGGCCTGCAAAAGGCTGATTTCCTGGGCAATTCACCAAGAGTTTCCTCTTTGAACAACTTTGAAGGCTGTTTGGGTGCTTTACTCGTTCCCGGAGAGGTGCTTGGCAGTGTAAATACAGCCGTTTGCCCCGGTGCAGCTGAAGGAGGGGTCGTGCTCTGGAATTTATTGAAGGGGGAGGGGCATTGTGTTGTTAAACGAATATCCCCATATAAATGACCCACCCAAACAAGTGCCCTGTAATTATGTAGAGTGTGTGTCTGCGATTGCTAGAGATGCTGGAGGGAGAAGAGAGAAGGGGCGCAGGCAGTAGTGAATGCAGAGAGAAAGGGGGACGGATGGGGAGGAGGGGTGCGCAGACGTTACGGCCCGTGGGGGTCGTGGGTATTGAGTGGGACCCTGGATTAAGAACACTGGGGTTAAACTGCAGCAGGCCGCGTGTCTCTGCCAGGATCCAGTGGGTTTGACCCAGTAAGAGAGAAAATTGCTTTTCAGCTGAACTGCTTCTGAATGGACAGAAGGTGTGATAGATTTATACGGGTTACTTTTCCGTCACTGTGTCAGCATGCAAAAGACAATGAACTTCCTCCTGCGATAACTCAAACAAATCCATGTATAATTGTGGACAGTGGAATTATGTTATATAATGTTACGTAAATATTAATACATTTCTATTAAGTTATTCTATTATTTGTTCTTTCATTTTAATATAGAATTTCTTTTATATATATATATATATATATATATATATATTCATTATGTGTGTGTGTGTGTGTGTGTGTGTGTATATATATATATATATATATATATATATATATATATATATATATATATATATATATATATATATATATATATATATATATATATATATATATATATATATATATATATATATATATATATATATTTATATTTATTATAGTTTTACTGGTTTATTTCAAAAGTGTAATTGTTATTATTATTGTTATTATTATATTTAATAATATAAAAATAATTATATTGTTGGTTCTTTAATTTTAATATAGAATTTCTTATACTATATATTATTATATTTTTATTTAAAACATTTTAAAATTATTATTGTTATTATCATATAATATATCATTCTGTTATTGGTTCATTAATTTTAATATAGAATTTCTTTCTAATAAATAAATAATATTTAATGAATGTATATAATGAATGAGTGTGTGTGTGTGTGTGTGTGTGTGTGTGTGTGTGTGTGTGTGTGTGTGTGTGTGTGTGTGCATAATGTTTCATTTACATTTGAATTTTATATATCATTTATTAGTTTAAAATTATTATAATATTATAATTCATAATTTATAATTCTAATTTTCTGTAAAGCTGCTTTGCAAGGATTTTCATTGTGAAAAGCGCTATACAAATAAACTTGAACTGAATTTTTACTAATTCATGTTTTTTAACTATTGTTTTTATTATTATTTTCTTAATATTCTTAGTGTTCTATGTTTTATTGTTGTAGTGATTAATTATTGTACTCCAAGTACAATATAAGTATAAATATTATATAAACATTGAGTTGTCTGGTAGCATCTCTGTACCACAGTCTTTTTGTAAGAGCAGTCACCAGGTCTCATTGACATCAGTTCTGATGTGGTCTGGGTTTGTTTCACTTGAACAGGTTTTGATAGGAGATCAAATGGAAATTTCCATGTTTTCCCAATGGGATGAGCTGTGACTGTCAGGAGGAGCATGTGTTTCTCAGATGAGCCCCTCTGTGTCTTGACCTGACGCTGTAGTGTCTATCAGCACCCCGGAGGAAACTAATGCAAAATCAATTAAGATTTGTCCTGTGGTGTTTAGATAGTGAGTCACGGGTCAAAGAAAGATCTGGGCAAAGGAAGAAATTGTGGAAAAAGCAGATTACTTCCTGAGAAAACAAACATTGACAAAACATAGTCAATAATGAGTAGGGAACATCAATGAAAGGAAGAAAGTGCAGCTTCTTTCCTCTCTCTCTAAGCTGCATATGTGTTTAATTTTGCTCTTATTTCTGGCAACAGATGAAGCATCTTATGGCTTTGAATCTGATGTATTTCCCCTCTCAAATTAAAGACTGAAGGATGTAATGTTTCCAGACCGCACCGCTAAACCTCACACCACGAATGACAAGATAAAACCTAACCTGCTCACATAAAGTTCTTCTACAGACTGGATCAAAACTATCACGCTTTTATCAGAACTACCCTGAAAAAACTCAAATTTTACTCAAATTAATAGTAAGTTTCACAAACAATTACAGAGAAATTGTAAAAAAACACATTGAATTAAACATAAAAATTTTACTTGCATCATATTGCCATGTTTTAGTTTTTTTCCTGTGTATATATATATATATATATATATATTACATATATATTTCGTGTCACATTTTTTCTTACAACAAAGTCCCTTAAGTGCATATATAACTGTAATTCAAAGCTTCATGCACTGTTACTTTGTTAGCAAGTCTATTTGGATTGAACACTGGTTTCTGAGTCTCGTACATCTTAGATATGAATAACACCAACCTGCATCATATTTGCTGAATGAAACCCTTGTTTCTTACTAATTTTGGGGTGCTGATTCCAAAGATATTGCCTGTTTTGCCTGTCACACTTTCTCGTGAAATATGATGCATTTTGTGAAGATGTGAAGAAAGCCATAGTCTTTCAGAAAGTGAAGTGAAGTCTCGTAAAACCAATTAATTGCCAGAAAACTGCCACAAAGACATTATTCCTGTTATTTTATGCCTAATCCACCTTTTCCACTCCTTTGCAGATTGCACGTAAAATGATTGATATTTGACAACTTAAAAGTGCATTAAAACTGATACATACACACACACACAAAATATTATTTTGTGAAAAAAAAAAAAAAACAGTATGTGAGGGAAACTCAGAATCATAACATTTTTGCAAAAAAAGTTAAAGTTTTTCATTTGTACTTTTGTCATTGTCCATGTACGTTGCAGCATTGCCACTGACTCCAAATCCAAGCCAAGAAGAGCCATGTTAAAATTTCCAATCGGTGGATAAGATATTTGCTTAATTTCAGATTAGCGTGAGAGCTAATTGCATTCTTGGGTCGTTAGACCACTTTGATCAGGTCTCGGTTTGGCTCAGGCTGGGATGGCAACATGCTGACAGCTGTGGCTCGTTGCCCACAAAACCCTCATGAAGTGAAGGAAGACCATCCTTGTTTTATTTTAGTACTTTCCCTATCTGCTTAAAAAAAAGCTCTCTAACACTTGCACTCTCTAGTCGTTTTCTAATTGCTCGTTTTCTTTAAAAAAAAAAAAAAAAAGGCCTCTAACACTAGCTTTCTCTATTCTTTTTCTATTCTATTTACTTGTTTTCTTTTTATTTATTATATAAAAAATCTAACTGCATTAGGCTAAGTGAGACTTCTCATAGCACTTGCATATCATTGCTCTTTTGTTGGTTTTGATTGCTTCTGTTGTCCTCATTTGTAAGTCGCTTTGGATAAAAGCGTCTGCTAAATGACTAAATGCAAATGCTTTGGTCCAGGCACGTGAGAAGAATCAGTCAATGTTTCCATGACAGGGACGTTGTGTAACACAAACCTGCCCATAAAAATACCAGAATAACTCATGCAGATCAGTTTAATGGGTTTTTAAGTAGAATGGTTGTTCCCATCTATAATTATTACACAGACTTGAATGGTGTTCATGATGCTTTGTGGTTGCCAGGTTGGTCTGGGTTATTGCTACTTGGTTTCTTACTGGTGCAGGAGTCCACCATCAAGTTTCTGCTCTCTTATGGTTTGCTCACTATTTCCAGCTGAATATTATATATGTCAGATTATGCACGTTTTAATATGTAGTGAATGCCGTTCCATGTTGAATCTGCGGAGTTCAGCATGTGTGGTGTGTGGATCGTGAACGCTCGGCCTGTTCTGTCAGGAGCTGTTAGTCCTAAGAAGAGCTGATCAAATGCGCCCTCACTTCCTGCCTCATGAGGAAATTAGGGAACGACCCCCCCTGAGGGAGAGCCGTATGATAAAACCACAAGATGCTGGGCAGCGTGCTGCTATTGTGGGATTCTTTTTCTCAGAAACTTTCACTCTTCTCAAAGAGAACTCGGAGCTATTTGGGATGAGAAGCAGACCTGATTGAACGTTTTGAATGCAAAGTCTGGGAAAGTGCACAAAATGCAAGAGCATGTGTGTCCTCACTGATCTTAAAGGGATAGCTCACAGTCAGTATCATGTCAATGCTTATGTGCGTTAAAACCAGGCTTGTTTATGATACAGGACCTTTTTTATTTGCATACAGCTGGATACACACCCAAAAATAAAATTAAATGAAACAAAACAAAACATAAAAATATACTGGTAATTTTCTTCTAGGACATTATCCTGTAATTTATGGACATTTCCGTTAACCCTAAAACTTAGTAAATTCCTGTAAAAAATATAATATGGAAAATTTCTTCATATTAATACAGTACATTGTGCCCTGTTTTTACAGTGTACATCAATTAATAAATAAATAAATGCAATTTTTATCAGCATTGATTTTATTATTTAGTGTCTGTATGTGAGTTCGTTCAGTATTTTGACTATATGCTGAAAAATGCTGAATACATATAATGTATGTTTTTAAAATATACAATATACAATTTTTAATGAAAAAAATTGTTTTTATTCTTTAGTATTTTGACTATATAAATATATAGTTAAAAT
Source organism: Onychostoma macrolepis (assembly GCF_012432095.1). Classification (NCBI taxonomy): domain Eukaryota; kingdom Metazoa; phylum Chordata; class Actinopteri; order Cypriniformes; family Cyprinidae; genus Onychostoma; species Onychostoma macrolepis. The sequence continues at coordinate 25,981,185 of NC_081162.1, forward strand.
GCTGAAGAATAAAAATGATATATTGTTCTTAATCTGTGTGTGTGTGTGTGTATGTGTGTATATAAATGTTGTCAAGTTGATTCATAATTTCAGTGATTCTTAATTACAATACATAAAAAATGTAGTAACAAAGAATTTTAGTTTCATTTTTTTATTTTCTTCTTTTTTTATTTTCAGTTCGTTTAAATTGGCATAATGTAATTTGCATAATTTGGGTAAATTATCCCTAACTCTAAATCTCTTAGAAATCCTCAAATTAAAAGCAGTTTCATTCCCTATCTACTATGAATGACATGCAGTGGTCAGTTTCCTCCTTCAGTGCATCTCCTCCCCCAACTCACCAGCTATTCACCGATCAACTCTTTCATCGCCACATCTATTCAAAGGCAAAGTCACTTTACCTTTGCTTGACCTTTGGTTTGCACTGGTTTTGGTTTCGCATTTCTTACATTCCTCAACTGAAGTCTGGGTAACTTTAAGTGTTTAATCAGTGGCATGACACAATGGCAAAAAAAACGTAGACAGAAAACTTTGAGTTTACCCTGAAACCTGTCTTTCTGCTCAGACTGAACAGGTGTAGTCTTCCTGCAAAAAAAGAGCAAAGAAACTACAGATATCATGTTCCCAGAGTCTTAGAAGAAGAAGGACTGCCTCAAACAAAGACATGGGTTTAATCTAGGGCATCAAGGAACCAGATCAGACCAATTTTACGCCGCAGGTCCGTGGTATTGGGATCACCATACTTGGCTTCTTCTCCACTGGGAGATTTTATACCTGCTTTTAACTCCTGAAATTACCAATGGGACATCATGAATTAAAAGTACGAAATAAAATTGGCTGATATTAGAAGATTTTATTGGCTGAAGTCATGAATTGCTATAAATTTTATTCACTCCTGATCAGTAGGCCAAAGCCTGCTTGTAATATCTTTTGATTCTTTTGAATTAAATAATTTAAAGGGGTCATATGATGTTGCTAAAAAGAACATTATTTTGTGTATTTGGTGTAATGCAATGTGTCTACGCGGTTCGAGGTTCAAAAAACACATTATTTTCCACATACTGTATATTATTGTTGCTCCTCTATGCTCCGCCTTTCTGAAACGCGTAAATTTTTACAAAAATTTCATCATTGTGAGAAGCGAGGTGTGCGAGTCAGTAGCAAATTCTTTAAATATCGAAACGTACTTACAGGCTGCGAGTCAGAAGCACCAGACTGTCCTTGTGTTGTTGGAATTGCCCCACTTTATAGGCTGCCCCATATTGTAGGCTACTCTCTCCCAGGTTCAGGAAACAGTCCTCCGTAAAATGCGCTGCACACACTCGAATATTTGCGTTGTACTGTTCTGGAACAGTGTTGTAAATATAACTTAACCACTGATTTCTAGTTGTGTACTCCTCTACAAAGTACTTTCGCTTTCACAACGAAACACACAGCGTCTCCATGACATGGCGACGGCAGCAACAATACTACAGCGAGAATAAAAGTTACGCCTTTTTTCATTGCGTATACGTTTGGGCGGTGTTATGCAAATCTTCCCACACCGTGATGTAGACATGTGGGGTGTGTTTGAATGAGCCGTTTTAGGACGGCGTGGCAGAGTCTTAACTTTTATAAAGCATATCTCTTTGGGTTTGAGACTTTAATCTTTGCAACTTTACAGATCTTATATATGCACAAACCAATTTTTAAATTTATGACATTATTTTTTGGCAGCATTGTCATTTAACAGCATTTTTGTGAAGTGCCTTAAACTTTTAACAGTACTGTAGCTTTGCAGGTAGGTTTCTTGAAGCATCTTGGAGATGTTGCCACAGTTCTTAGAAATAACTGACTTAAAACCATTTTTTAGTTGGTGAAAATATTAGTGTTCTAATCATTTTGGCCACCACTCTATATACAATATTATATATTATGTACATTACTATTTAAAAGTTTGGGGTCAGTAATTTTGGGGGCTGGTGTTTGAAAGAAATGAATACATTTATTCAGAAAGGATGCATTCAATTGATCAAAAATGACTTTGGACTTTGAAGACTGGAGTAATGATGCTGAAAATTCAGCTTTGCATCATGGGAATAAATTCCTTTTTTCTTTTTTTTCTTTTTTATAACAGTTATATTAAATTGTAATAATATTTCACAATATTTGAAATATTTTTCACAATATTTTATGATTTTTAATCAAAGAAATGCATCCTCAATGAGAATAAGAGACTTAAAAATACTGAAAAACAAAGTTAAAAACTCATCAATGATCAGCTGAGATGTTTGCACTTGAAACACTTTTGTTTGAACTTTTACATGGATTTTTCTCTTGCCAATCATTAACTTCCACATGCACATTAAGACATTCCAAAGCTCTGGATCAGCAATTATATGTTACTGACGGACATCTAGAGCCATTTAAAGGGTTTCCCAATAATCCGTGCTGGTCGTTTAGCAATAGCTGGCTGAAATTGGTGGCAGTAAAACGTTTGCTCTATTGCTCTATTGATCCGTGCCTTCAGGGCTCAAGCATTATCCCGTGAGTCTGTACCTCAGTCGGATCTGTGGGATGAGGACTAAAGCCTGCCAGACGGAGAGCAACAAGGACAGCGTTAACTGTAATCTATCCCACGACAAAGAGCTATTCATAGAGGCTTCAAGCGATTATAGTGGCTGAAGGGGGGGGTGTTTCAACGAAAGGGGGTTAAAAACTGATAGGGCAGGAGATCCATTCACCCCCCCAACCCAAACGTGTGATTGTATTCAAATCAAAACACATCCCATAATGCAGCAGGGCCTTGTCATCCTTCAACTCACACAAAGAAAAACAAGTTCAAGGCCTTTCTCAATGCAATCCGTGGTTCTCCATAGGTGCCGTGTGTTATTTTATGACACATTCAGGCTGTATTCATGAACGGGATGGTGAGAGGTGCAGCTGCGGCAGTCGCAGGGCTTTCCGTTGACCGCAGACAATAGAGAGGTTATCCCTCCGGTTTAGCAGCAAGGGATGGAAAAGATCAGCGCGAACAAAACAACATGGGAAAGATAGAGTAGGCTAAACTAAACTGAACGCTCTGTGTTTGCTTTCCACAGCCGGACAGCGGAAGAGGCCACCTGCAGTGAGCGCTTCGCTAGCGGTGACGCCCCGGGGAAATTGTTAATGGGGTGGCCAGATGGGGACAGTGAAAATCTTAGGGTGACACCAAGGGGGTCACGGTTAGGCTAGTGGAAGATGTTATAACTGCACAGTCTGGAGGCAAAAAGCATCTTCCATCCATCTTCCATTTACAGACATTCAAAAGTAGGCACATTTTAGGAGATGATTTGCCAGTTATATTTTATTTTATTTTATTTTATATATATTTTATAGCTAATATTATGTTATAACTATGTAACGTTTTGCCAATGCATTAATTTATTTATTTTTTGTTAATTGAAATATGATTTAATATTTAAAATGTTAATATTTATACTATTTTTATTATTTTAAATATTGAATTGTTCATTTAAATGTGTTAATGCTCATTTATTTTATTTAATATTTTGGTAATATTTAAAATGTTAATATTTGTCATCTGTGTTTTATTATAAATGTTGGTGTGTTAATTTTAAATTGTTATTTTAATTTATTATTGAAATATTTTAAATATTGGTAATTTATATTAATAATATAAAAATAGATAATGAAAATTAATAATTAATAAATGCTAACTTTTTACATCAGGGTTATAGTTAACTAAAACTTTTTGTTGAAATATAAAACTTAAACATTTTATTTCAGCTATTTCATTTATTTCCTAGTTTCATTTAGTTTAACTTATAACTAAAACTTAAAAACATAAAATTGCTAAAATTTTTACTTCATCTAAAAATAAAATCTAAAATCTAAAAATAAAATCTTATTCAAAATATGAATAAAAACTATAATTGCATCTTAGTGATACTAAAATAACATAACATTTATAATTCGATATATTTATTTGTATTTGTATTTATATTTATATTCATGTATTTTTTATTGTTATTGTTCGGGACTAGCAAAGGATTTGGAACGGTGTTTGTTCTTGTAGTTTAAATCAGCCTACCAGTGTTATCATTATTATTTTCCCGCAGCTCATTAGTCACATGACATTTAACACTCAGACAACTGGCTCTAATGAGCACTTCTGAGCAAACAAGGCAACAAGCAGGTACAAACAGAACGGTTTACCATTTAATTTATTTTTTTTTTTTAAGAAAAAAAAAAGTAAAAGAATTTCAATTTCAATTGAAAGGGTTTGAGAGAGAATTCTGAACAAACACATGCTTGTTGCTCTTTGAATTTTTAAAGTAAGGTATTTTGTTCGTTTCTGGCACTTGTAGACGTTGAAATATTATTTTAATTTAAACAAAAAATCTTGGTCTGTTTAGGTCAGTGGGGTGGCCAATGTTTTACCCTTGGAAGCACTTTGTTCATACCAGCACATTCTCTCTCGTCATTGAAAAATGACTCGTCCAACAGTTTTCAAAGGAGACGATACATGGCCCACAGTACCCTGGAGTGAAGTGAGGAGGAGAGTTTCAGTGCTGTATGCCGAGGGAGTTCAGGGCCAGGGGTTTTTGAAAAGCCAGTGTCAGAATCCCAGAACCACGTGGAGAGGATCTTTTGGCAGGCTCACGTACCACCCACAGGCACAGAACCTGCTCATATGAGCTGCATATTACCCTCCAACGAACATCAGCCAGACGTTACAAACCTCAGTAATGTGTGATTAGAGAGCGGTGGGAAAACTTTTGAATACAGCAGGACGCCAATCAAGGCCATGCATGATATTGATCTTTACAGCAGTATGATAAAAGACACAAAAAAGTGTCCAGCCTGATTATACCGCTGGAGCTATTGGTTTTATAAAATAGAATATATTTCAGGAAAGCAAAAAAGACAAATTAATAGAGGAATGGCTAAAAAGAAAAATGTATGGCAGGACAGGATGTCAGAAATCTGTCAGCAAAGAGCCTGGTTGGATGTTGAGCAATAAAACATTTGTAATCATCCAGGAAAAGGAAAATACAAGAAATATATATATTTTTAAATTAATTAATTAATTTTATTTTATGTTTTATTTTATTTGTTGTGCGAAGCAGAATTTAGCTGTAACGATTTTTCTTTAGTATTTAGCTAATATTATAACTACACAATGTAATGTTTATATTTTTTATTTTATTTTTGTGCAAAGCAAGGTTTTTAGCTCATTTATTAATATTATAACTACACAATATAATTTTTTGCCACTGCCTTTTTTTTTTTTCTTTTTTTTTTAATTGTATAAATTAAACTTTTAGCTGCATTTTTTTATTATCTCGGACCCTGCATGTCTGGAATCCACAGACTCTGATTAGTCACCAGGGTCCTGCTGACCGACCATCATGTCAGTATTGACCCGTGTGTAATGATGGACATGTCTGGAGAAAAATCACGAGACTGGATGGGGGTCAAGGGTCACCGAGTGCTCATTGGCTGTTGAGGGTTCGTCATTGATCCAGAAGGACCTTCTTTGGAATTCATGTTATGCACTCGTGACAGTAATTCAATTTTTGTTCATCAATAACTTGCCCTGTGAGTCCATTCCTCATTAAGAGTCCATTCCTGTAGAGATGTCTAATATTTGTCAAAATAAGCAAGAGATGACATCATGACAGTGAGTCTAATTGCATTAGATGTTGTGCGCTTATTATTTCAGTCACATGTTTCGTGTTTTTAAAGGCCTGTGAGTACAAAGCAACGCAGAATTGCACATTTAAACCCAAACAGACCCGCATCTGTCACTCACGGTCATTGTCTCAGTTCAAATAAAAACACGTTTCCCTCTCTGTAATTCACTCTCACGCGTTTCTCGACCCTTTCATCCACTTAAATCAAAACAGGGTTTTCTTTTTTCCCCTCCAACCCCACGTGTAATTTTTCAAAATCAGCAGCACAAACGTTTCCCGTGACCCGCCCCTCCCTCCCTGTGTTTTTGCCCCTTTGGTTTTTTCTATGCCAACTGAATTCAAATCCAAACTCCCACCCCAAGGTTCCATCGCTATGGTAACCTGAGAGAATTAAAAGAGGGGGGGAAGTTCCATTCTGTTCTCATTGATGGACAAACATTCCGTGGCGGGAAACAGTTCAGTGTCCAATAACCACGAGTGTTGATAACCACACAATCAGTGTGTGTGCTTTCCTGCATGCATATAAATGTGTTTAGTGTTTAATTGACTGTATGCAAGTCCATTTGGTGCTTTTCTCTGCCCTAAAGCATCAGCCGAAGAAACCGGACATTGCCAGAATAGAAAGGAGAGAGACAGCAGCATATATTTGTGGAAGATCCACCACACCTGCCCTGTTTTAGCCTCTCTCCTGCTTTAATAAGCACCCTCCCCCCTCTGACCTCGGATCAGTGGAACCTTTTAATGACAGTAAACACACACCGGCTGCCGCTCTGTGAAAAGGATGAGATCAGACAATTATTATCTATGCAAAATCACTTCCCCACAGCAGCAGCTCTGAGATTAGACCAGGCTTAATTGTTAGTCATAGTTAGTTGTTTATATTATGTGGTGGGTTTGAAAAATAACCCTTCGGGCTGTGAATTTTGTTTGATTGATTGTTATTCGGGTTCCTGCTGAGGAAATGACCCTGTGTTTAGCAGTCAGGATTGCTTTTGTTGTTGCTCAGAGGTTGCTATTTTTGGACTTAATGGAGTCAGTTACACCACTGTTCAAAAGAAATGTACACTTTTATTCAGCAATGATGCATTAAGATCAAAAGTGACGGTAAAGACATTTATAATGTTACAAAAGGTTTCAAATAAATTCAGCTCTTTTGAACAGTCTATTCATCAGAAATCCTGAAAAGCAGGAACAAACCAAAGTATGAAGCAGCACAACAAGCAGTTTTTAACATTGATAGTAATCAGAAATGTTTCATGAGAAGCAAATCGGCATTTTAGAATGATTTCTGAAGAATCGTGACACTGATGACTCGAGTAATGATGCGGAAAATTCAGCTTTGCATCACAGAAATAAATTCAATTTTAAAATGTATTCAAATAGAAAGCAGTTATTTTAAATCATAATAATATTTCACAATATCACTGTTTTTACTGGATTTTTTGTCAAATTAATGCAGCGTTAGTGAGAATAATAGACTAATAAAAACAAACAGCTTCAATAGAAATATAAACGTTTCAACATTGAATATTTTTTTCTTGAGCAGCCAACCAGAATATTAAAATCAGCATATTAATTGCTGCTAAAAATTCAGCTTTGTATCGCAAATATAAATTACAATATAAATATATTTAAATAGAAAACAATTATTTAAAATTGTAATATATTTCACAATTTTATTACATTTTAATTAAATAAATGCAGTCTCTGTGAACAGAAGAGACCTCTTTGTCTGTGTATTTTTATTTAGCTTGTGTCTATTTTATTTATTTATTATTTGATTTTAGGTACATAGTTGTCCTACAGTAACAGCCATAAAAGTGAATGTGGATAGCAGCTCAGATCATTTGATTAGAAATTGTCTGATTTTTGATTGCAGACTTTGGCTGTTGAATCCCAGTATTGTCTGGAAACAATTGAGATATCAAAATAAGATCTCTTGTGTTTTTTCTCTCTCCTATAAGCACTCTTGATTTGATGAATAGACCTGCCAAGCAAAGAACAATGCAGCACATTTGATAAAAGATAAAGGATAGGGCACGTTAGGACAGGCCTTCAGTTCATCAGTCTGGAGTTAACTTTAGATTACTGTTGAGTCCCACACACGATCAGAATCGGATGTTTCTTACTGTCTAAAGAGTGGATTGCAGTTGACCGAGCCACAGATATTAACCAGATTTTTACTCCGTCTAAAGGATTTTGTCAAATCATTCATGTTATGCGAGAAGGTTTACAGACTGAAGTTCAGTGCTTAAATTTAGGGTTTGTGATGCTTGACTGAAGTCTGGAAGTGTAAATCTAACGCTGACACACCTGCACACACCACTGGAGGGTTCAGCGCTATGTCAGACTCCAGGTGTGTTTGTATTGTAATTCCTCAGCTGTAGCCATTTGGCATTAAATTGTCACGGTATGATTTCGTACTCTACGCAGGGTTCTTGGCTCACTTTCAAACTTCAACGACCGCTTCCAGCAAAGCGGAAACACACTCACAGCCGGCATCCACTGCGTTATCAGTGTGTCATCATTTACAACCCTGGAATTCAGAAAAAAAGCAGAATGAAAGTAGAGGGAGAGGTCGAGGTTGAAAAACCAGACTCAAGTACGCGCATATCATATTTCAAAGAGTAGTAGATTCAGCTGTTTCTATTGCTTTGAAACTGATTTGTGTCTGTGTGCTCCATTCATATCATATTTCAATAACGCTTAGGCCAATGCGGGTTTGTGGGGTTGTTTTTGTTTTGAGTATGGATATGAGGAAAACAGCTGACCGTGTTACATCATGCAGAGAGCTGTTCAGATTTTTGTGGAGCTGAGTTGGTCTTTCCACGTTTACAAGTGCCTGTGCGGTAAACAAAAGCAGGTGCTTCTTTTTACTCTGAGCTGGAAAAAATATTTTCTTTGTCTCTATATGATTTATTGAGTTGTGCATTAAGGAATATAATCGTTACTTTATGTAAAATAGTGATCAAGCATACAATTGGGGCCTGAATAACTTTCAATTCCATACACTTATCTGTATTAAATTCAGTGTTTATATATTAAATTCCTTATTGACTTGTGAAGTACCAGGGCTATAATAATCTCACTTGGATTTGCATGTGGTTTTTGGAATATGCGCAAAACTGTGGCTACTTTCAAATTTGTGCAGGATCTCATCTGATTCTGTACTTTGTATTAGGCAGCAGTTTTACATTTACGTTTTATGCATTTTGCAGATGCTTTATACCAAAAAAATGTACATTGCATTTAAGGTACACGTTTTATTAAGTGCATGCTTTCCCTGGGAATCAAAACCCATGAGTTGCTAGCGCTTGCTCTAATGTTTGAGCTGCAGTTTTGTGTGATTTCTCATTCTTTATCTCATTTTTCAAAACACTTATGAATAATTGCTTGTCTCTCTGATTTTCGGGGCAGGTCGTGTGTCCTTGAGCCGTGGCGCGTCTCTTCTGGTGGATAAGTTGACTCTGGAGGATGAGGGCTGGTTTGAATGTCGGATTCTCCTGCTGGATAGAACCACAGATGAGTTTCAGAACGGCACCTGGAACTTCTTGTCCATCTCAGGTGGGATAAGAAATGCTTTGAGGTTGTTTCTTCTATCCAGGTGTTAAAGTGTGTGTATAATGTCTTTGCATGTCAAAACTATTAGTTTTATAACGTTTCACAGTTTTCAGTCAAGTTTTTCATAACATGTTTTTCACTAATTGCCAGTTTGATTGTTTTTTTTTTTTTTTTTTTTTTTTTTACTTTGTGTCCCTGTTTAATGCCAAATTGGGAATTACAAATGATTATTTACTATATAAACCTTTTTTTGTTAAATTTACTGTAAAATTAATTCCACTGTGATATACAAATATTTTATATCATACAGGTTTATTATAGTAAACTAAAACTAAAACCATAAAAATGTCACTTGTTAACCGAAATAAAATAACATAAATATAAAAATATAAAATATATTAAATATTAAAAATTTATTTCAGCTAGTTTCCAAGACAGTATTTCTTATTTTCTTTTTATTTAACTTGATGTACTAAAATAACTAAAACTGAAGTAAAAATTGATTTAAAAAAAAGACAAATAACACAATTACTAAAACTAACTCAAATGAACATGAAAGCAGAAACTATAAAAATAAAATCTAATTCAAAATATTAACAAAACCTATATTAGTATTTCAGTAATACTATAATACCACTGCTGTCATGTTAATGCTAGCATGAGAAATGCTCCCAAAACCATGTTGTATGTCAGTTGTGTTACTTAATCTTAAAAATGAATCTTTAATTAATCTGACAATTAGGTTCCATAGAAATGCAACATGCATTTGTGTAAGAGAATAAATATTTTATGATGGTGCTCTTATGTTTCATGTTCATGCTACCAGCATTATAAAGCATTGTGTTATTATTCCTGCAAAAAGGATTAAAGTTCTGAGAAAAGCAGCATCTGGAGCTCATGTGAAAGCTTTGTTGCGGTGAATAAGCGAGAATTGCGTAATCCTGTCTCATTTTTCATGACACTTACGTCAGTGTTTGATGCAGATGATATTTTCTTCTGATATCAACAGAACTCATGCAATAGGCTTTTAAAAATCAGCCTATCTCCATCCATTCACCCAAGAATAATCGTAGCATTTTTTACTGTTTCACCCAAATCTATTCTTTCTTTTCACACTGAACTTTCTGTCTCACATCTTCAGGACGACTGTCATGCCTTTTGAAACTCACACACTCTCTCCTCCTGACACACACACACACACACACACTCATTCAGCACTGGCTTGTGAATCCTGTGAAGGGCTCAGACTGGCTTTTAGCATCTGATTGTGTTTCTGTAGCATGTGTGAGCGATCAGACTGAAGACAGAGGACAGAAACTCACGCTCAAGTCCAAATCTCTCCAGCGCGGCCTGCTTTACGCCCATTATATGCACAGTCTCAGTTTACAGCGCTTTTGTAAGCTGTCATTGTTTATGAGTGTGCTGGAAAACTTGTCTTTGTGTTGACAGGGTTATGGGGAAATAACATGTTTTTTCATTGTATGTTTAGAGATTTTTCATCGCTTGCAAATGATCACTTTAGGAAAGTTAAAGAAGACATGCTCTGCTCAGTGTAACGCAATGATTTCAGGTCCTTAAGTGCTGCATTTTATTGTATACTGGTGACTGGTTCGTATCAGTCTAATTAATCTGATATTAGAATTGTCTGCTAGATTACACGTTTATTTGTATTTATTTATTATTTCTGTATTGTTTTATTTTATTTAGTTTTTCAATATTACGTATTTATTTTATGTATTATTTAATTTTTATTTTAATTATTTAGTTTTATAATATTTATTTTATTTTTAATTGTTTTTATTAATTTAATTTGTATTTATTTTTTTTTTATGAACATGGCTTTGATGGTTTTTATGTCTGTTTTAGCTCCTCCGGTGTTCATAAAGACTCCTCCTCCCTTTCTGGAGGTCATGTTGGGTGAAGCTCTCACCCTCCGCTGTGATGCTCATGGAAACCCCAAACCCACCATCATCTGGAGAAAAGATGGAAGTGATGCTGAAAAACAAGAAGCAATTCAGGTACAGAGCTTGTTAGTTGATTGGTCATTAATAAAGATAATTGAAAGTCAACATGACTTCAAAATCGACCTTGTTTGCTTTCTTTATACATGTTTTTTGTCTTATTGTGAATGATTCATGAATCCTTCCCCCTCCGACTACCGATCTCCATTTTGATATATAACCAGCTGTTCATTGTGTAATTATTCATACAATCAAACCTACTGTTTTTTCCACCTCATTGATTATCCTGTTTTACTCAGAAATACATTGGATTATAGAAGCATGGCTACTTGTAAATCTTGTTTCATGCTAAGTGTAGAGTTCACTTTGGGCTGTTCACATTTTCCTCATTCCTCGTCTCGTTTACCACCTAAACATTAATTTTCCCCAAACAGGTACTCAATGAAACCTTGTCTTTAAGCAAGGTTACCAGGGAAACGGCAGGAACATACAAGTGTCACGTGTCCAACTCAGAAGGGAACCTTACCCACACCACCCAGCTGCAGGTCAAAGGTCAGTTACACACCACGTCTTGTCCACGTGGGCAAAGAAACTCGGCAGCACCAAACAGAAATAGGCTTGCAGGGTATTCAGAGTTTAAACAGCGTTGGGTATGAGAACACTGGCATCTTTGGTGGAGTTGGATTTGTGTGCAAAGTGTATAACCTTAATCTTGACTTCTCATGTTGTAAATGTGTGTATGTTGTGCACTCAGAAAGATGCTAAACAATTTTAAGAAAATAAAATGCATTAATGATTCTCCTCCATTATGTAATGATGAAAGAACAGTGTTTTCTATTGGTAATCCAACAAGTGCTAAGCAGATGCTAGCATTGCCATTATGTTTCTTCATCTGTCGTCTACTGAACATTGAGCAAGAGAATGCTGTATATTGCTGAAAACCACAAACAAGAAATATCTCACATCTGTCTTTTACACAACATAATAATTTAGAGTAACTATTGGGGCAAACCGTAGTATGATTCAATGAGCAAACACTGCCCTCTTTTGGTGGTAGTGCCTTAGCACAATGCATTTTGGCACTTAAGCCTAAATCTCACCCATAAATAAACAACCTCAAATCTGAATGCCCTTCGAAGCTGATTACATGCATTCATCTCACATGCTTGCACTTATGCTTTCAACCAGGTCCTCCAATTATCATCATTCCCCCTGAGGACACCACCATGAACATGTCCCAGGATGCAATTCTGCAATGCCTCGCAGAAGCGTACCCTTCTAACCTCACGTATGAGTGGTGGAAACAAGGACAAAATGTCTATCACATCGAGTAAGTGACCAGAATACTAACTTTAAATGTATAACAGTATCACAGGGCTCACCGGAAGACTCTGATTGGTCATCCGCAGTGTCCAGCGAATTAACTGTCAGGCATTTTTGCAATATCCGTTTGCCCCTCAGTTGGATGTGTGTTTGTGTTTACAGAATTCTGAAATCACGGGTGAAGATACTAGTGGACGGGACCCTCCTTATTTCAGGTCTTATCCCTGAGGACTCTGGGAATTATACCTGCACACCCACCAATGGTCTAATGACTCCGCCCTCTGCGTCTGCCTACCTCAAAGTTAAACGTGAGTGCTTTGCAAATTGTTGATCCTACATTTGCAATTTGTCGGTTCTGTTGCTTCATGTAAACTAGGTAAAAAGAAGTTCAAATTAAATAATAATGCAAATGATAGAATTACAAGCCTGATTCTCTTAAAGATCCAGCACGAGTGGTACGGATGCCCCGTGAGACTTATCTGCCCGTGGGAATGGGGGGAAAGATCATATGCCCAGTTCAAGCCGAGCCCCCTATGGTGTATGTTAATTGGACCAAAGATGGAGCATCCTTGGACCTGGAGCAGGTACATTATGAATGTTTATATCATCAAACGTCTTATTTCATTATGACCCGTATGACATCATTTTATATTCTTCTTCTTGATTGGTCAGTATCCAGGATGGATGGTCAACTCTGAGGGCTCAGTGTTCATAACCGCAGCCAATGATGATGCAGTGGGCATGTACACCTGTACAGCCTATAACAGTTATGGGACCATGGGCCAATCAGAACCTACCAAAGTTATCCTGAAGGTGAACACCATATATCTAGAATAGAAAATACTTTGACATATGTTTATATAGTTCCAATTTATAAATGTCACCACATATTGAAATGCATTATTAATGACTGACCTGACACTGATTGCTGACACCATTTCTCTTGTTTGCAATCTGGTGATGTGCATAGGACCCCCCTTCTTTCCGTGTCTCGCCTCGTGCCGAGTACCTTCAAGAAGTAGGCAGGGAGCTGGTGATACCCTGTCAGCCTCAGGGCGACCCAACCCCTAACATCACATGGAATAAGGTAAGGTTTCAAAGATGTCCAATAGATTTCTGTTTGTTTCAGCCCAGCAATGGATGAAATGTGTGTATATCTGCTAATAAAAGCACATAGTGTATGTACTAACATGCATGGACTAAAAGCCTCGGATGCTGCTTCAGTGTCTTTTTGGTTCTTTATTATCTTCTCTAGGTTGGTCCTGCCCCTCGCTCTCCATTTACAGTCCTATCCAATGGCTCTCTGGTCCTGCGTCCGCTCAGTAAAGACCATCAGGGGGCGTGGGAGTGTCTTGCCTCCAACCGTGTGGCTACTGTCAGTGCTTCAACAACAATTTTAGTGCTAGGTGAGAGAAACAGATGCCCTTTGAATAGAAATGACCCTCATTTACCTATAGAAAAACAAATGAGACAGAAATTGAATATATTATCTGCTCTGTCATCTTCAGGCACAAGTCCCCATGCTGTTACCTCCGTGTCTGTGGATCCAGGGATTACTCACGCCAATGTGTCCTGGGTGCCTGGATTTGATGGCGGATACACTCAGAAATTTACTGTTTGGTGAGTCACTAAGGGCGTCATAAGTACCAGTGACCCAGTGCATTTCTAAAAATGTACTGTATATGCAGTATCGATGGTAGCGACTCTGCTTAATATTTGATCTCTCTCCGTATCAGGGTAAAGCCCACTGTGAGAGGCAAGCATGAATGGGCATCAATCCCTGTGCCAACATCCAAAACCTCCCTGCTGGTGACGGGTCTGCAAGCTGCCACTAGTTACCAGTTCAGCGTTCTTGCCCAAAACAAGTTGGGCTCTGGCCCCTTCAGTGAGATTGTCACCATTAGGACACTGGGTCAGCACTCTTTTATACATATATAATTTACAAACTATGCACTTTATGAAGTCTTTCATTAGCTCTACACATATAGACGTGTATCTTAGGCATATCAGGGTTCCTCAAATCCGCCCCTGGAGGGCCACTGTCCTCTTTAGCACAAACCCACATCAAACTCAGCTACTTTTAATTTTATAGTAACTCTGAAGATATTAATCAGCTTGCTCAGTGTCTCCAATTGGAGCTAAACTCTGCAGGGCTGTAGCCTACAGGATTTGAGGAACCCTGTTATGCATGGTAAGGTCTATAATTCCTTTTCTAATCTGTATTCCCTTACTTGATTCAAAACATTCCCTGGTGGACCTTAACGTTATTCCAAAGCCTTGGGCCAAGATGTATGATCTAGCATGTTGAGGTAAATCCTTATATGTTTTTTACATTGCAGCACCTCCAACAGAAGCTCCCACTATGGTAACCACCATTGCAGTGTTTTCCCCTCCCACCTTGCTGTCAGCCAATCGTACATCACTGGGTGTGTTGCTGCAATGGGTGCCACCTCTAGAAGAGTCTCCACCATTAACTTCATTTGTACTTCAAGCAAAACGGGGAAAGGGGGAGTGGGTCACTATAGACAGAGAGATTGCTGTCAATGTGACTGAATTGATTGTACAGGGACTTGTGAAGGTAAATGTGTGAAATATTGAGAATATGGCAGCTTGATGTTGAATGTTGCTATTCCTTTTGACTTGACGGATCATTTACTCTTCATTTATTTTCACAGGACTCAAACTATGAGCTGCGTCTTCTGTCTTGCAGGGACAGACTGGTCAGTGTGCCCAGTGACTCTGTTGTCATCTCTACTGAAGGTGAGGCTGACTCAGAAATGTGTATATTGACTTAATATTGACACATCTCAGGCTTTTCTCAGCCCCGTGTGACTTGGAAAAACTACTGTTTTAATTAATATTTCGGAATTTTAGTATGGTTTAATGAGAAATTGACAGTTCAAGAAGTCAGAAGTGTCATTTTGGTATAAGTGATCCATTCTTATTGATTTGTTGTATTATTAATTGATTACATGTAATGTGTGACCTTAAGGTATGGAGATGTATCCAGCAGCACCCAGTCTCCTGGCCTTTGTTCCTGAGCCCCTGCTGGCTGGTGTGATTGGGGGCGTGTGTTTCCTGTTTGTTGCCATCATCCTCTCTCTGGTGACAGCTTGTGTTATGAACAGTAGAAGGAGACAACAGCGAAGGAAAAAGAGAGATGGTAAAAGCAGTGATGAAGTTTACAGGGTCATTTGAATATGATTATGAATATGATAACTAAAATTACACCACTATAAACACATTTTGAAGCTTTTTGCATACTCTTAAACTTATTTGAGGCTGCAGCATTCAGATACATGGGTGTTGTACTTAAGTCTTAGATAATCAAATGGTTTTGTACAGTGAGCAATGCATTGACTCCTCATTAAGTCCATTCTTAAAGTCCATTCCAGTCCAATCGCTATAAGCGTACAGACATTTAATGCCTCAAAGACTGATACATGACATTTGAAATCATGTATTTGTGCTCAGCTGTCAGTGGTGTTGTTATGCATGGCATTTCTGATGAGGCTGCTTTTATTTTTGTCACTTCATCTTATGACTCATTATGTGTGGCATGATATGAACTTTGCACCCTCCCCACCGTTTCAGATATCCCCTCTGCCTTCCAGAAGAGTTCATCTCCACAGTAAGTGTCCATCTTTGCTGTGCATGCATCATTCCTACGCTTCTCCATCATTGTCACTGTACTACAATTGGCTTTTGAAATGGCAGCCTGAAGGGATGAAGCCTTCTTGTCTTCCTTCCCTAAATGTTCTCTGTGTTCTTTCTCCACAGAGCTCACTCGCCTTCTGACAGTCCCGACAGTGTGCTGAAGTTAAAGCTATGCCCTCCCTTAAACTTCTTCCCTAACTCATCCTCTTCCGATCGTTCAGACCGTTCCTCTTTTGATAAAGGCAGCCGCCGTGAGTACCAGGATCAGAGAAGGCAGCTTCTGTCCTCATCCTCTCCACCTCCACACTACACCCAGTTTGAGAGCCACTTTGGGGGATCTTCATCACCCACATCTGCTATTGAATCCATATCGAGAAGTCCTGATGGGCGCTTCGTTATCCAACATGACCTAGAAAACTCCACATCAACCCACATCAAAAAGAACCTCAAAAAGGAGTTCCCACAATCCCCTGGTAGAGGCAGCGGTGGAGGAAGTAACAATGGATCTTTTAAAGAGTCCAACCAATCAAATCCTGTAAGTTCAGAGAGGGATAGACAGAGAAAGATGCCCTCGGTATTGACAGTAGACTCTCCAGATCCAGAAAGACCCCCTCACTCACCTGGCAGGGTGAAGGCAATGGCCAGAAACTTCTCCCGCCATGGCTGTTTCTACTCTGATGATGAGCAGGGTTGCTCTGAGGCATTGCTGGAGAGGGCCAGCTTTTATTCTGACTGCAGTGAAAAAAGAGTAAGTGACTCACTAAAAAAATACCGGAGTGCCAGTCATAGGGAGGACATCTTTCCGAGCTTAACCAGGAAAGCTCAAGCTTTAGAGAGAGAGAGGCTGCTCCACCAAGCACGTTATCAGCCCATCAGTGGAGACAGCCAGCTGACAGAGCCTAGCACTATGATAACTCAGCTGGATGGTGAAAGAGAAAGGGACAACTTAAGCAAATGTTTAAAGCTGGTGAAGGAACGTGAGCAAATGGAGAGGGAGTTAGAACACTACACAGCCAGCCGAAGGGCACAGGCACATGAGCAAGAACAGAGGCGGGCCAAGTCTGCAAGTCCCTTAAGAAAATGGACAGGTGTTGAGTCAGAAGACCCTGTTTGGAAGCCCCAAGACATCCATTTACGGCAAAAATCCAGACCCAGCAGCCTGGCCCAGCGTGTATCGGACTATAGAAAGGGCTGTTATTTCGGCAACACCAGCAGTCCCATGGAGAGACTTCCCTCCTTATCTTCCACATACATCCAGTGGGACATAAGCCCTGTGACGTCCCCCACCAACCAGATGCCAGTGCAGAGCCTGTCTGAAGGGAACACACCTCGCTCACTCTACCCTCATACACGTCAACAAGGCGTTGCCAGTGTTGAAGTTTCAGTTGCAGCAGATGTTTCTCATTCACCAGCCACACAATATACCTCTCTCTCACCTTTCTCTCCTACCAGGGACATACCCTCTTACAGTAGAACCAACCTCAGTGGGGCACGAATCAGACACCCGGAGAGTCACCTTGAAGAGGAGGAGGAGCTGCCCAACAGTACTTTAGTTGAAGAAGGATGGTTACAAGAAAGAAAAATTGAAAAAGAGGCTCTGGCATTTAGATCAACAACCCCTGCTCGCTTGAGTCCTCAACCATCTGAGCTGCACCAAGTGGTGGCAGGAGAAGATCGAGATACTGGTCCTAACCTACATTACCTTAATCCCAGGATTCAAAGTGTTACAGACATGGAGGAAGTAAGGGTTGTTCAAAAAGACAGACTGAGTCGTAATCCATCAGGATGCTCTACATTGCCCTATGATCATCAGAAAGCAGGAGCAAAGGGAAAAGTCATAGTGAGTGATGATTCCAGCTCCATATTGCCTTACAGTGAACAAGAGAAAGAGGGTATCAGGGCTCGATCCAGAAAGAGTGACAAATGTGTCTTCAGTGAAAGCCCTAGTCGGATCTCACCCCTGACCCTGTTGGAAAATGAGGCAGAAAGTGATCAGTCAAATTTCTCGAGAATGTCAGAATCAGTGAAAGTTAAGCTTGCTCCCCAACCAGCCAGGATGTCGCCACTGCAGACCAGTACTATCCTGGAATACCTGAGTCTTCCGGGTTTCATTGAAATGAGTGTAGATGATCCAGTAGAAGAGTCTTCGGAATCTGTTGAACCCAGTGTCGAGGCAGAAACCGGGACACTGTTAAGAGATGAGCCTGATGTTGTACCCAAAATCTGGGAAAAACATGGTCAAGACCACTCTGAGACCAATATTTGTCAGCAGAATGTGGCTGTTCATGACCATAGCACCCTGAACAGTCCTGTAGAACATGCTAAACCTGGAAGTATTCCAGTTTCTGAACCATGTTCACAATTAGAAGCAAGAAATACTTGTGATAAACCAGGTACCTCAGACACAAGCAATAAAGGCTTCTCACCGTCTAAAGAAAAGGAAAAGAGTTCTCAGCCTTTGCTTTCTCAGAGTTCAGGGTCTCACAAACAAGAATTTACTCAGCGTGGTCCAGCACAGACATTAATTAACACAGCTAAAAGCATGGCAGCAATAGTTTCCAAATGTCCAGACTCTACATCTGAACAATATCAAAGACCTCAGACTCAGGGTGACCGGACAAACATGATATCCTCAAGGATATACCAGGCTCCAGTGCCTTTCATGAAGAAATCAGTCAGCATCGGTCCCTGTAGGACCCTCTCTGGAGTCGGGCAACCACGTCCTTTCCTAAAAAAGTCCATTAGTTTAGGTTCTAGATGGGAACATTTTGAAAATCCAAGAGCTTATATCTCTGAGACTTGTTACAGAGATGAATTTCCCCATCCAGACATAAGGCTCAAATCATACAGTTTGGGTCGTACTCCTGCACGTTACTATCCCATGTCTGGCGCATCATGGCGAGGAACAGTGCCCTTTCAGCCTCCTAACAGCTATAGTCTAGAGAGACGTCAGCATATTGAAAGAGCTGACATGCAAACCCCCTATCACACACCTGGTCCCTTAGTCCCAGATCCACCACAACACATGGAATCGTCCCTTCCTTCCAGGAGGGGATCAGATCCACGTCGACAGGGAGCAGTCTTTCCAGATTCTTCTAGGTGGCCTCTGTCTTATCAAGAAACACTCAGGTCAGTTCAGCATAAGTATGTCCCACAAGACCCCTCTCGACATTTTGGCCCTACCAGACCAGTGGCCAGGGTGGACTATCTGCATCCTGCAGAACCCAGAAGGGGTCCACCAAGGCCTTTCCTACCCAGAGGTTACAGCTGGCCCTCACCATATCATACATCCTTCCCCCAACGAGAGCAAGACTTTCCGAGACAGGTGGACAATGGGATGGGTGCAGCTAGGGGCTTCACAGAGACAGAAGGCCGGGATATAAGAGGTGATGGGGGCAGAGCCAGTTACGCCAGCCAGAGCAGTGGAAGGGGTAGTGTGGGACCGTATGGACATGGGCATCTACGCCAGTCTCTCTCAATCACCCCAACCTTACTCAGCTCGCCAGAGACCACCGAGGAGAGTGAGATGCACAGGGCAGACAAAGACGTGAGAGAACAGAGGTCCAAAAGGTGAAGCTGATACAGAAATGCTTGAGGCAAGACCTCACCAAAGACAGCTAGAACAGTTACCAATTTCTTATTTTGTTTTTTACACATTTCTATCACTGTCATTTTGTATGTCTCACTGTGTATTGTTGCATATGTGTGTGTCTAGAAGAAATACCTCAGTAGATGAGAGTTACGAATGGGATGCTGTGGAATGCTCTGTGGATCCCGACATCCTGGAGGCCATGAAGATGGAGCGGACACATGCAGGCTTTGGGCGAGGCAAGGAGTTCAGGCAAGATCGCCCCCGCTCCACTGCTGGCCTCCAGGACTTCCAGAGTAAACGTAAGAACTTTAAACTCTTTGAGCATGTTTGATCATTCCCCACACTAAATATAATGGTAAATTAAGGCCCAATCCCATTTCTACCCCTTAGCCCTTCCACTTTCCCCTACCCCTCCGTTTGGCGCGTTCACTTGAAGGGGTAGGGGTGTCTCGATTCTCTTTTGGTTGGAGGGGTAGGGGTAAGGGGAAGGGAAGATAAAGATGAAGATTTTTCGGGACCACACTTCAAATGAAGGGGTATGAGAATTGTCAGCGTCAACTTGCTACAGCAGCATGCCTGAGCGAGCAAAACAAAAACCATAAATGTAAGAATTTTTGGCATTAATAAAGATTTTAATGAAAAATAATAGTTTGTTTTATGTAAAGCGTGTTCATATTTACGGTCATGTTATTCAAAGAACCGTTTGCCAAAAATCGCTAAAGTTAGCTAACGTCATATCATTACTGACTGCACGATAGTGCCACAACATATTTTCATGTCTGATCAGGGCTGTAACCACCATAGACATTGAGGGGGGCTAGTCCCCCCAATAATTAGAAATGGCTAAACTTTTTTCACAAATATTGACAATTCGAGAGAGAGACAGAGAGAGATGAAAGTTGCGTGTATGCGCGTCTCTGCATCTCTCTTTACAATGAGTGAGTTTACTTCAAAACCAGTGATTTTATCCTCTCGTTGTTGGAAATGTAGCGATTCAGTATTTAAACTGTTATTAATTAGAATCGTGGGGCAGCTTTGACAAGTTTCTTTGCTCCTGGATGTGTGAGCTGCGCGATCTCCAATATGTGTGTGTGTGTCAGTAAGCAGCGCATTAATATAGAACGGTAAGGCTCTAATGCACACCAGTATAGGTGTGTGTATTGTAGGAGCTAGACGACATATGATCACATGTAAAGGTATAGTAGTGGTGTCCCAATTTTCACACCTACCCCTTGACACTGTTTCAAGGGACAAGGGGTAGGTGAAGGGGTATAAAATAGAATTGGGGTTGGGCCTGAGTTTCCTTTGAACCTATAACTGTACCTATTAAACTTCACCCATCCTCCTCCTGCTCCTTTCCTCTCCTCTTAGGCCTGTACTCTATCAGCCCTCCCTTAGTATCCCAGCCTCCTCAGCACCGGTACAGTCGTTCCCTCAGTGAGGCCCGCTTCAATGCCTTGAGACAGGAGTTCCAGGAGTACCGCAGAGCCCAGCAATCCTGCTCCCAAGATTCCTGCATCCCCCCTGACCCAGACTCTGACTCCAGCTCCGCACTTCTTTGAGAACTTACCTTGGTCCGTTACCTCCCTTTAATTCCTTTGACCTACAATATCCATATTGATCTATAATTGTTTTAAATCAGGCTATCTGCATAGTATTTCACTTTGTAGGCAAAATGTTCATGTCACTATATAAGATTCTGCAAGTGGCATATTCACATTATGGCCTCAAGAACAGGAATTGTTGTGTTAGCAGACATTTATAAAATGCCTACTTGTTCCCGTGTTAAATTCAATGCAAACCCAAGGTTTTATTTGGTTTATCTCTTGTAGGTAACTAACCACAATCCCTGTGTTTATATTTCCAGAGCATCCCAAGAAAGAAGACAAATTGGTTTTAAGTTCAAACCTAACAAATCCTGAGAAAGCAAAGGATCCAGACTTGAATATCCTCGACCAGCTTTGATGTATATTCATCCTGAAGCTGAATAAAGAGCATTGCCATGATGCTGTAAAGGTGCATTCAGTTCCTACTGGTTTTTCTAAACTTGAAAAATGTACAGTATATGGAATGTAGCTTTTGTATCTCTGTCTTTTGTTGACTTTGTATTTATCTGTTGTCATCAATCCCAGATTTCACTTCTATCTGTTTAGACTAAAAGGTTAGGGTACAGAAGTACAGTTTTACAGAAAATAAGAAAAGACTAATTAGAAGTATCATACCATTATGATACCGATTTTGTAAATGAAATTGATATCCATTGTGGATAATATACATGCTGGAAATATAACTGTACATCCAAAGGGTTTTTACATTCTCCAATCAGCCGAACCAAAACAACAGTATAGCATAAAGTCTGCTTTGACAATCAGATACTGCAGCCAAGAAAATATATTTCAAGCAACTGAAATGTATAAAGTTGTTGCATTTTACATATACATGAGTGCATGTATATGAATATAATGTTGCTGTTGCGTATTTGTTTACTATGTGTATATTTGGGCTCCATTCTTGTGTATATTTCACCATATCTTGAAACTGAATTCATCTTAAACTCTTTGTCATTTTCATTTTGGTCAAGTCCCAAATTCTGTTATAATTTAAAGCAAAAACTCAGTGCCAATATTGAGTTAAGGAGCTTAGCCTCCTTAATACTCGATCAAACTCTCCTCACAATTTGGCCTCTTTACTATTGTAATAACATTCCCAAAGAGAAACATATTTGCAGCCAGTTCTCTTTTATAATTCTTCTATATCTGTTTCACTTTAATGCAAAGAACTGAATGATGTTAAAATTGATATTTAAAATGGCTGAAACAAAAACATAGATGCTCATGGATCTCGACATCCATCTCTGGCTCTCTGTCAGTCTGTGCTTAGTGTTGTAAATATTTTTACTTTTCTATTTTAATTTTGTACAACCGTTCATGAATGTTTTGAGAAAACATGAATCTATCTTATATTTAAGATGCTGCTGTACATTTTTGTAATACATTTAAAGTTGTTTTTGTTTGTTTTTACATTTGGGAACAGAGTTAAAGTTTTGTGTAAAAAAAAAAAAAGTTTTATATCTGTTCTTATATTTGTTTTTATAAATGTTGTCGCACATTTTTGTATGATTTGTAAAATAAAATGTTCCACTAAAATGTTACTATGTCATGTGAGCCTTTCAGTTATCATCTGCTTCAAAAATAACAAGTATATGGTTTGGTTGCATGTACAGTGGGAGAAAAGGTCTATATGATACATAGTACAACACAAGAGTTGCACTGTTATGCTTTTCTTTATTTACTCTCTGTATGTCCACATAATAGCGGATTCGGGTCAACCTAAAGTTAAGTGTGAAAGCCTTCTGGTATCTTGCTTGCATCTCACGGGAATCACTTGGCAGTCATACGCATGACGTGCTTGACCATGTTCCCGATGCCATCGAAGATGTAATGGTAGTGATAGTCAGTCTCCCACATGAAGGTTGGAGTGCTGATCACCTTGTTTTTCTCGTCCACATAGGCCTCGTGAGATGGGCAGTTAAGGGGAAATCATGTTTTCATATTGGTATGACATTTAGTTGGTATATGTGACCCTAGAGCACAAAACCAGTCATAAGTCACACACAGATATATTTGTAGTAATAGCCAACAATACATTGTATGGGTCAAAATTATAGATTTTTCTTTTATGCCAAAAATCATTAGGATATTAAGTAAAGATCATGTTCCATGAAGATATTTTGTAAATTTCTTACCGTATATTTATCAAAATGTAATTTTTGATTAGTAATATGCATTGCTAAGAACTTCATTTGGACAACTTTAAGGCGATTTTGATTATTTTTGCACCCTCAGCTTTCAGATTTTCAAATAGTTGCATCTCGGCCAAATAATCTATCCTATCAAACCATATATCAATGGAAAGCTTATTTATTCAGCTTTCAGATGATGTATAAATCTCAATTTCAAAAAATTATGACTGGTTTTGTGGTCCAGGGTCACATATGCTTAGAGATGCAGTGACTTCTTGCATAATTTAAAAGGCACACTTTATGGTGTTTTACACTTAAAAAAATTTATAATACGTTTGGCAGATACGTTAAAAATGAAAGTGAAAGGATATGTAAGGTTCACGGGTGTTGTGACGGGCCCCCATGCTCTTGACCGCCTGCACCATGTTGGTGTTGGGCCAGCGGCCCCAGCGGCTGCTCTCGTCACGCTCGTAACCCATCGTGACTTCCAGATTGGGCAGCACTCGGCACGCCAGGAGAGGAGCCATGCTAGACAGACTGAGCCAAAGAGAGTGCAGGATTGAGGTCAGTTGATTTAAACAATTTAAATGAATCATATTTACAGACCACAAGTGAAAATTCTTCTAATTTACATTTTCCTGATTTAAAGCAGCTGTGTGTGGTTTGTATACTTTTGCAACTATGGAGCCCCCTACAGTTAAGTGAGTGAATTCACTGTCGTAATTATGGTGGATAGCTGTGCACGTGCATTTGTTGCCGCCTTAAAGCGATCCGCGCTTTTCGCGGTTTTTCGTACCAAACTTAGTCCAAAAACAGACGTTTGGGGGGGGGGAAATGAAGCCATTCGCCTCAATAAAGGTCAGTGTACCATCAGAATGACTTTGAAAGTGATATTTAAAGCTTTGATACAGCATTTGTCCTTACTAGAATATATCAGAATAATTTGAATTAAAAAAATGTAGGCGAAGCAAGAAAATCTGACCATTTATACCCAACAGTTAGTGATCAGTGTTACTAATTTGATTAGTGACCTAAAAACGGTGCAGAATCTTAAATAGCTGTCATTCACTCATCTTTATGTAGTATAAACAAGGGTTAAATTCAGATTTTATATTCACAGTTTTAATATTTTAGAGTCATATACCCAATGGGCTTGCGAGCACGGTGGAATTCCTTCATAATTCTTTCCACATCATTATTCAGCTTGCAGTCTTTGCCGTCTTTGCTGAAGGTGGACCTGCACATGAAATGTGAAAGTCAGCAGAAATGCAGCGTTGACAATTTTTTTTTTTTTTACCCTGCTAATATTTTTTTTGACATGACATAAGAAATGAAGAATGAAAAAAAAAATATATATATATATACCCAACACTTCTTGAAGCCTTGAAGGAACTTTCTCAATTCAGATCTAGAGTTTGTAAAGGTGGTGAAGTGTAACTGGGCTATCTGAAACCGGATTGGGCTCAGACGTGGATTAGTCTCATCCATCGCCTTTATTTCCACTTAGCCTTAACCAATTGTTTGCTAATAGTGAAACATGATAAGAGGATTTTCGCTCCAGGAATAGAGGTAGATCTCGGGTGACTAATAGTGAAAAAGCCAATCTGCACATAATCTGAGGGTCATCAAAGTTTAAGCATATGCAGACGGACTCTTGATGGTTTATATGTGCATCTGGCCTGTCAGGATAATGCACTTCTTTTGGAGTGTATTTGCATTGATTTCATTTTCAGTAACATTTATATTTGCATTAGCATTCATCAGCTAAAAGACTGTCTCTCTCACAGGTTCTTGACTATTCCGTGGCCTCCAGGGAAGATGACGGCGTCAAAGCTGCTGACGTCCAGTTTGGACAGATCGATCATCTGCATCATGCCCTGGCCGTGGCTGAATCGTGCAGACTCCATCATCATGTTCCTGCGGAGAGGAAACAGTTTGGTATCAGATGGTCATGGTACTTTAAAATATACTATAATGTGAACTATCACTACAATGCTACTTCAAAAAATTCCATGCTGCACATCCAAAAATCGATGACATTCCCATAAAACATCATGTTTCCATGGTACTTTTTGGTTTCCACAAGTTGAGTGAAATACGCAGAATGGCTATATGAAAGGTTGTGTAATTAGAAAATGTAATGTTATATTTCATTTTAATGATGTCTACCTGTTATCACTTGATGATGGCTGCATCTTCATGTGGTCCATGACGTGCATTTGCTGCTGGTTTGGAGCAAAAATCTGAAAACGGGCTCCATTACGGCTCAAGTGGTACATGGTGCTTCGAAGAGACACAGCATTATTTATTCATTTTATTTTATAGGATACTGAATTCTGATTGATCAATTAGCTGTCAAAATATTTTTAAGCTCAGGTGCTGAACTAAACCAGGTAACCTAGATATTAACATTTCAGTTCAAATCAATATTTATTTATTTATTTGGCATGTAGTCTTGTAATAAGGATCATGTGCAGTCATTATCTCTAAATAAACCCTTGATGAACCTGTCACAGTTTATTTTGTGATAACAACTAAGTGACTGTACATTATCCTTTACATAATCCAAACAGATCCGTACGTTATAAAAATATAAGAGCACTCCGCTATTGACAGGCTAATGTTTCAAATGATGCTACTGCAAAAGCCCTTCTGCTGCACTGCAAATAATCATTTTTTCAAGTATGTTTTACAATTATTATAATTATTATTTTTACAATGCATAAGGAAAAATATCTCCGATCTAATTTTAACTCATTTGCAAATAAAAGTTTCTTGATTTAGTCAGAAATGCAACAAAATTCACTGATGTTTAAGCTCAAAACTACAGAAATCTATTTGCATATAAGGTAACGAAAGTAACACAATTTGCTTCTAAAATAAATGTGGTAACACTTTACAATAAGGCTTTATTTGTAAACATTAGTTAATATGAACTTAGTATGAACAATACTTTTATTGCATTTAATAATCTCAACATTCTACTACATTTTTTTTCAGTAGCTAATGCACTGGACTAACATTTTCAACAAACATTTAACAAAGGTTAATAAATGCTGTTGAAATATGTGACCCTGGACCACAAAACCAGTCTTAAGTGTAAATTTTTCAAAATTGAGATTTATACATCATCTGAAAGCTGAATAAATAAGCTTTCCATTGATGTATGGTTTGTTAGGATCGGCCGAGATACAACTATTTGAAAATCTGGAATCTGAGGGTGCATAAAATCAAAATACTGAGAAAATCGCCTTTAAAGTTGTCCAAATGAAGTTCTTAGCAATGCATATTACTAATCAAAAATGAAGTTTTGATGCATTTATGGTAAGAAATTTACAAAATATCTTCATGGAACATTATCTTTACTTAATATCCTAATGATTTTTGGCATAAAAGAAAAATGGATAATTTTGACCCATACAATGTATTTTTGGCTATTGCTACAAATATACCCCAGCGACTTAAGACTGGTTTTGTGGTCCAGGTTCACATATTTTGGTCATTATTAGTTTGTAAACAAATGAGACCTTATTGTAAAGTGTTACCATAAATGAAGCTTGTTTTAAGGATCCTTCGATGTTTTTACTGATAAACGGCCAAAATAATGATATTTTGAAGCCCACCGTGCTGTATACTTACTACGCAGCCTCATGGATGTCAGTTCCATCCCACCAACCGCAGCCTGAGAAAACCTTCAAAAGCAGATCCGGTTACAAATTCAGAACCAAACAGAGACTATATCTTATAGCGAACAAGAAATTCAAGACTAAATGCTTCCATCTTCCATCATTTTTAACCTGCCAGTTTGTGCGTGCGTAGCATCTGAGGTTCTTACCACAGCGATGTTGGTGTTGCCCCAGTTGCCCCAGTCTCCCCCATGATGCATCAGGCAGGCGGGTTGGCGCACCAGCATGGATGCGGCCTGCTTAGCAAGGTGTGCCCGTGATGCCAACATGATTACACTGCTGAGTTTACAACACAGAGATCAACCGCTAGAGAGTGTGCAGACTGAACTAAACGTGTCCGATCCTGTAGAAGAGGAAGCCCTGCTCTTTTATACTAATGTTGTATGTGAGACGTCACTCTGTAAGCTACGTTTCTGAGAAGATAAGATACTTTGTCTGAACAACCCTTTTCCTTTCTTCATTGCTTATGTAATAATACCTTCCTCAATTATCTTATTACCTTAAGTCATTTGGTCAACACCCGGCAGTTGATACTTCGCTGGTGCTTCGGCCATTTACCTGCATTTACCTCCTTAAACTGTCTGGCCTGTCTGTCTGGCCTGTCGCCAGCTCACAGCTCCGCAGGTGTTTAACTGTTTGATTTCATTTTGATAAATTGTGTAGTTGCCTAAACTCTTGAACATATATAATTATGATAAAAAATATATACATTTATTTGTAATGTACATATGTAAAATAGTATTTAATTTTTTTGCATGTACATTGTACAATTTCAAAAATGTGCATATGCATTTTACAATTTTATATATATGTGTATATATATATGTGTGTGTGTGTGTGTGTGTGTGTATATATATATATATATATATATATATATATATATATATATATATATATATATATATATATATATAGGGTCCATTCTTATTTTAGGAAAACTTTTTAGTGGGGTTTTCGCTCTAAACATTTTGTATTTATTACAATCAAATGTAAAACGTTTCTCTGGTAGTCTGGTGGTTATTTTAGTAGAGTAATTATAGTAATATTTTGATCAGTTTTTCTTTTTCTTTTGTATTTTAGTTAAAATTTTAGTCCTTTTGTTGTTTTTGTCTTTTTTCCTTCGTTTTTTTTCCATGTAGTTTTTAATCATTTTTTTCAGTGGTACTTATTTCAGTACATCAACTAGATTAAAATAAGAAATGCCGCTTTTTTGCTAGTAGTTATAATAAAACTTTTATTTTATTTCAAGAAGCAAAGTTTTTTATGTTAACTATAATAACCCTTTGTTGTATTGCCTAAAAACTTCCATATGCAAAATGACTGACAATATCACGTATTGATGTATTTAGCAAACAATTACAACTTTACAAGCAAAATGTTTTATTGGGTAAGCTGAATTAGAGAAACGTGTTGAACGTTTGCTGTTTGAGACCTCTAAAGCACCTGATTGAATTGCATTGAATGAGATAGTGCCCTCTAAAACCCATTACTTAATAAGGCTCTTAAACACAGTAATACTATGTGGTGTCTGCTGGAGGCCTGGGCACTGATCCAATGGGTTGTAGTCGTCAGTTAGAGATCCTACAGGACACTATAGCACCTTCTCAACGGCCAGATTACACTAGTGCACTACAGATGAAACATTCTGAGCTTTAGTGAAGAAATAAACCCCGAGTTCAGAAATAGGCCTTTGGTGCAAAACACCTTCAGATTCCTCAAGAATTACACAAAAACGTCATAAATGGTGGTGCTGATGCATTTATTTAAAGAGAATTACAGTATTAACAGTAATGAGAATTTAAACTGCTCTGTCAAACGAACACCTTTTGAACCCTTCAGGGAAATTCACGTCATCAAATCTTTGATTGAGAGTTATCCTGTATATGTTGTGTCTGTCAGAGTTTATGGAGGACGTGCAGCTTAGCTCTCGTCTCATCTTTGACATTTGGCTGCTTCTCTGGAAAGATTCTTATTTAGTTCATTAGGGATTCATACGTGATCAACAGCCATTCACTCATTCCTCACGTCTCTCTCTTTTGAAGAAAAAATACATATTTTTGACCTTCCTTCAGCTTATAAAGAGACTGACTGAGGTGTTTAAGCCTTTTCATAGAGTAAAAAAAGACTCGAACCGTAAGACCTTCTAATCAGCAGACGTGATGGCACAATGACAGAAGTGGAGCAGCGTAACCTTCACTGCAGAGGAGGGTTAAGAGTTCACAGCTCTCCTGAGACGCAGTCTGTGCACGTCCTGCGCTCTCCTCTGTCGCTCTGACATGGTGCTGCTGAGATTGCGTTTGATGGCTGGGAGAAACACGGTTTCTCCTTTACCGGCGTGACTCGGGATCCTGGGGAAATGACCAAAAACTGTTTCAGAATTATGGATTGTCTGTGGTATTCTGTGGTGATGGTGATAATAGAAAAACAAGCCTACTGTTTCTTTGGCAGTGGTTTGAGAGGTAGTTGTGGAAAATGCTCGTAAACCTCACCCCTAAAAAAGAATCATACGTTTAAATGTGAAAATAAAGTGACAATGATTTTAGAGATCCATTCTGAATAGGCAAACAGAATTTATTTTATGATATCATTAAATAATAGAGAAATAAGGTGTCCAGGCCACATTTCACCCAAAAATCAAAAGAAAGAAAAAAAGTAAACTGTACTTTATAAACAAAATAAAGTCTGTTTTGTGAGCATTAAGATTTTTTATGTTCCAGTGATGTTGCTATAATAAAATAATTATTATTATTATAGTGTGCATTGCATGGATACCATTCATTTGTGCTTTACAATTTAAATGATGAATAAAAAATTATGAAAACAAATTCTAATAAAATATATATATAATATTTTGACTGGGATTTATTTTGTAAATGCTAAAAATTATCATTATATAATTATAATTGTCAGATATATATAAAAATTAGGCACATTTCACCCAAAAGAAAAACAACAAATTAAATTATGTATTTTTTCATATTACATTATTTATTTTAATGACAATCCTGTTAAGTTTTAAATTACCATAAATACTTTAATTACTTATGAGTACTATAAAATATATTACAATAATAATACTTTTTAAACAGTTGTTATTATTAAAATCATAGTCCCCATTATGTAAACTCCCAATTCCAATAAATACTTAAATTACTTTTAATTACTATAAAATATATTACAATTATATTAAAAATGACACACACACATGTATAAATTATATAAATTAAATAAATTTTATATTCATTTAAAATAAATACATTTTTAATTAGATTTGAAACAGATTTAATGAGATGCAAAATGTAGTTTCTTATTCCTTTTCTTTAGATTTTGGCGTGACCAGGATATTTCTTGACTGTTTTCGTGAGATTGACGCAGAACAACGGAGCACCTGCTGTTGTCACAGAGCGATGCTCTTGCGAGAGAGAAAACTTCAGCGGCCGATCTGTTTTTGGAGGTGATTTCTCTGAGGACCGTCTTGATCCGCAGCAGCTGAGTGAGGGAACATGATGAGTGTTAAGTATGAATGTATGAATCACGACAGACACAATGAAGCGCTGCTGACCTCCTGATACTGCGCAGTGTTGGTGTGATACAGCTGCCGGATGATGAGCTCGCACTCCTTCAGCGTCGGGGTGCGGGGCTGCTGGGACGGGCTGCAGGTGATCCTGAGAGGCAGCAGAGATGTGACTGCGCCTCCTCCTCCCGCCTTGGATGCCTCCTCTGAGCTGGAGCGGGTCACAGCAGGAGGACGTGTGATTTACTTGGTTAAGTGCGGTCAGTTAATCAGAGATGCTAACTCAAGGGTTATAGAGATTTGGCACCTGATGAATCCACACTGGGAATTCTGGGAATCCACACTGGGAATGCTGCTGGATTTTGAGGAGTTACTGCTGGACCATATGGACTCTGTGTGCATCACACCAGGGTTATTAGAGTCAACTATAACTACAGTTAAAACCATAAAGAAAATGTGTTACTATAAACATGATCTGAAATAATATATATATATATTAAAAAATGTATTTCAGCTAGTTGCCAAGGCAACATTTGTCATTTTGTTTTTTAGAAATTAAAGTACTTTTCATGTATTAAAATAACTAAGACTGAAATAAATAAAATCAAATAAATAAATGTAAATTATAAATATAAATAAATAAAAATGATATCTATATATTTAAATACTAATACAAATGACAGAAACACACAACAAAATTGCTAAGTTAAAATTAAAACAAAATCTGAAAATACAAACTAATTTACAGTATTAATAAAAACTATTCAAGTATATCAATAATACTGAAATGAACAAAAAATGTCTACATATTTAAAAACTAAAATGACAAAAACAACAAAATTACTAAAACTTTAAAATTAAAATACATACAAATAAAAACATTCAAACCTATTAATAAAAGCTATAAAAGTATCTCAGTAAAATGTACAAAAATTATATCTACATATTAAGAACTTAATAAAAATGACAAAAACACAGCAAAATTAAAACTAAATATAAAACAAAAAACTAATTTAAAATATTAATAACAACTATAAAAGTATCTCAATAGTACTAAAATAACACTGGATATCAGTTTGCAGTAAACAACAAAACAAGAAACAATAAGAAGAAAAGATCTTTCCTCTGCACAGGTTAATAGTCTATAAGGGTCTTTCTAAAGCAAACTGTGCATCATTGCATGAGTATATTATGAATATAATTATGAAAAATTAGGCTTGATAAAACACAGCTTACCTTTTGGAGAATTTTCATGTTCCATAATCAGCTGATACTGTAATTCTGTAAAAGAAGTAAATATTTAAGTGTAAAAATAGTATGCAAGTGTGCGTCAAAACGGGTCATTCTCAGATGAAAACCGTCTTTTTGTGCTTTATTTGTGTCCACAAGACTGAATTGTGACAATACTTGATCAGTTAAAATAGTTTATGGAAGTAATGCAAACAAATGTTAAAATGTACCTTAAAATACTTTTTTAAGTAGAATGTCAGCCAGTTTGCATCTTCCTTACATATTAATTGATGTCTAACAAGGTAATTGGTTATCTAAAATGTTAAAATACATCACACGAAGATTTGGCATTTAAAACTGAAATTAAAATGTCATGTCAATATTATATTTAAAATATTTTGTTCCTCCAATTAGGTTTCAATTCACATTTCCCCCTTTAAAAACAATGGTTTGCTCTTTCTTACATCACGTTTGAGGAAGTAGCATCATCAGCAACCTTAAACAGAAGTAAGTTTGTTTTACAGTCTTTATCAGTATTTCATTATGTTTGGCCTTAGTATTTCAACTGCTTTGGGGTAAAAACATTTTAACTACTGGAATATTGGGGTAATGTGTCCCTCTATTGCATTCCTCCAGAGTCTATGGCAGTTTTCACCCTATCCTAGTGTTTTAAAGACCCTAAGTGGTAAAATGTGATTTTACCACTTAATTAAGCACACCTTTATTAACACGCTTCAGATCTTCAATTTCTGCATGCAGTCTCTCCAGCGTGTCTTTGTGCTGTTGTTGGAGGAACAGAATATCCTTCTCCAGAGATGCGATGCGTGTGCTGTGTGCATCTGTCCTGGGCTGGGCAGCTGCTTTTGGGCTCTTGATGTCCACAGGTGGAGATCTGACCATACAGTCACAGGACAGAAGTCTGGGGTATCTCACCCGGTCCAGATCTCGAACCCTGGTCCAGCTGGGCAGGTTTCGCAGGGGTGGCAGATTACTGGTGGACATGGTGCTACTGGGATGAATATTAGATTATAAATACATGGAACTTAGGATCATGTTTTTTGTTTACAAACGCACTATAGACCTTGCATGAGACAAAGATAAGTATATAAGCATCTCCACGGCACATTTTAAAGCTGAAAACTTTATGATGTTCATTTTATCGCGAACATATGCTATATAAGTCAGATTTTTGTAAAACGTAGCTGCTTAATATGGGTCTGGCTTTATTTACATACAACATACCTCATTTCCATAATCGATATTCCGGCAGCTTACGTCATCCATCTCTTTCCGGCTTTTATTTACTGAACATTCGATCAAATGAAGCCATTTATATGAATAACTGAGCAAATTGAGAACATTTAAACGAGTATTGCTTCACATTAAGGTCATTTATCCTGGTTTGAGCGGAAATGCCGGTGAGACGCGCATTGAGTGAATCAAACGTTGCTATGGCTACCGCGCTCATCGATTTCGACGTGCACACGCATTGAGGAAAAACTCACGCACACGTTATTTGGACTCCATTTTTTATTTTTTATTTTTTTCTTTATTTTCTGTCAGTAAACGTATTTCAAATGAAACACAAAGGAAATGTGAAATAAACTAGAACACAAAACCACCAGTTTACTAGAAAAACAACCAAAACTGTATGCAAAAGTGAACAGCATGTGTGAAATCTGAACAATTACAGTCCATTTATGCAACACAAGTGCAGTATCAAATGTCATGCAGTGATTTTATCAAAAATAATCAGACCAGAGCAAAAGCTAGACAAGTGAATCGTGGATACAATCATGATCAAATGTGTTAAGACTCGTTCATAGCTCACACTATTACTATCAAAACACAGCAAACACAATTTCACTAAAAAAAAACAAATCCAATTAATATACAACACACTCACAATGTGATGTTGGCAAAACTGAAAGCCTCCAAATTGCAGGTACTTAAAATATCTGCTTTCTGGTTTCTTTGAGAGTCTGTTTCAACTGGATAATAAATAATAAATAATTTATCCATCCATCTTGAGTATTTGTGGCTATATGTGCGTTAAAGTAACATTACAATAACTGATTAAAATGTGTTTTTTTTTTTAATGCAATGGGATGAATCCAGAAGTGTGCAGATATGGCAGCATCTGTAGACTATTGATTCATTAAAATGAATAAAAGGATACTTTGATAGCATGATTAAAAAAAAAAAAAAAGGAAAGGAAAGTGACCAATTGAAAAACAGGAACAAAAGTTGAAAGTACAGCTCAACATTTCAAATGGAAAACATGATAAACCTTTGATGAAACAGAAAAAGATGCCTTTGGAAATAAATTTGACTAATTCCCCACAGTTTAGTACGCCAAAGAGGCTGCCGGTAAATGCATCTTCAACAAGCATGATGCTGAGATGCTTTGCACCCTTCAAGTCTTTAATCAACAATAAAGCGTGCCAAAAAATACTCTGTTTTCTAAATCTGTTTGGGTTTTTATTACCAGATACATGCAAACTACTGCAAGATGAATTCGAATGGAATTCTACAAGCAATGCCACAATTATTCTCTTTGATTTCTTCCATGCACGCAAGCTCTGTCTGCCAAAGTAAAAAGCTCATTTAAATGTGTGCATGGATATGGGCATTCTGCACGATCTGGAATACTAAATAATAAATATTCATTCTTGATGGCGCACCTAAAATCTGAACATCGTTGCTTTATCTGAAGGCCAAAGGTGTGGCGTTGGGCAGAGAACATGTGGGGTGACGGAGGTTGGCGATCAGGGTGTGTAGGCCGGCGGAGGCTGGAATTGGTTGGCAATGTCGTAGTCAACTGGGTATGTTTCACTGCTCTCCTCCATCTCTGAGAGGAGCTCCAGGGCCTGCTCCTCCTCCTCGGTGGGGTAATGACGGAGCAGGTTGGCCGCCGTGGCTAAAATGGAGGCTCCGCCTGCACCAGCCACCAGGTAGAAGCTGATGGCAAAAGTGACGTAGATGAGCGAGCCGTGATACTTCTTGTGCTGCTGCTGCAGGGACAGAATCAGTTCCGAAGCCCAGTAGCAGAAGCCAATCACTGTAGCACACTGGAGCACTGCAATACAGAGTCGTGACGCAATTAATGGAACATTTCACCTCAAAAAACTAACGTTATGCTGAAAATCCTTTACCTAATTTAGTGTTCCCATATCTCTCATTATACTGTTATCATCAAATCTTGGATTCAATCTTTTTGTCAGCTCGTTTTCTTTCAATTAGCACATGTTAGGTATTTCGTCTTGGAACTGACTGATCGTAGACCTCACTGATCTGAGCTTATGCACAAAAAAGTATTTTTGTGGATAATTTTGGCAATGTTCACTTAAAAACTGAGGTGCATAAGCTCAGATCAATGAGGCCTATGATCAGTCAGTTCCAAACTAAAATACAAAAGTTGACAAAAAGACTGAATCTAAGATTTGGTAATAATATAGCATAATGAGAGATTTATAAGCAATTGCTTTGTAGGCTGGTCAATTTTGATCAGGAACACTGCAAATTTCATTATGCCTTTGTGACCTTTTTTAATTTTTTTAACGTTTGGTGACCAGGACTTTCAATAGAGGAACAGAAACCTCTCAGGTTTTATTAATTATAGTCTAATAGTTTTAGAACTACATGAGGGCGAGTAAATGATGACAGCATTTTCATTTTTGGATGAACTACATTTAGATTAAGAAGTAAATCCTTCATGAATGCGTACCTGTGAGGATGTGAGCGAAAGCATATCTGCGTGTGATCTTGAGGGCTGGGTGTTTGGGTCCAAAGACATCCAACAGAAATGCCGTGAGGCTGCACAGAATGCCCAAGAAACAGAAAGCAGCAATGACCCGTAAGAGCAGGATGGACTGAGAGTTGATACAGTAATCTGTGAGAGAGAATGAACAAAACAGTTTATCATTAAAAGTGCAAGGAGAAGAACTCGATTTCAACTTCAAATTGTAATCTAGGCACACTACCATTCAAAAAGTTTGCGGTTTCCACAAAAATATGAAGCAGCACACCTGTTTTCGACATTGATATTAATAATACGTTTCTTGAGCAGCAACATAGTATGTTTCTTGAGCTAATCAGTACATTAGAATAACTTCTAAAGGATCATGTGACACGGAAGACTGGAGTAATGATGCTGAAAGTTCAGCTTTGAATCACAGGAATAAATTACATTTTAAAATACATTCAAATAGAGGACGGGTGTTTTAAATTTACCAATAATATTACTAATATTGTTGTATTTTTTTATCAAATACATGCAGCCTTGGTGAGCAGAAGAGACTTCTTTTATAAACTATCTCAGTTTGGGATACCAACCCGCAATGAGTTTGTCATCTATATATCCCAGGACGTCTGCGACACCGAGCTCCTGTCTGGGGCAGGTTCCTCCATGGACGCGGAGCCAGGCTGGCTCTGCCAGGGCCGTACAGAGTGCCGTGATGGAAAGCGCTCCGGGCAGCGCGGATGCTAAACTCCGCTCTGGTTGTTTAGGTAGAGCCGTTCCACCTCTCCTCCTCCGGTTTCCAGGCGCAGCAGTTCCCGGGGGTGCGTACATGCTCTTAAAAGCTCTGAAAACCCTTGATTAAAACAATAAAACTCAAATATACTGGAGTGAGAGTGGACAGATCTGGGCTTTTACCTCCGCCGGGCACTACAGACGAAAAACAAAAAAATCAAATCATGTTACAGTAATCTAGAGCAAAACATATGACTAAGTGTGTTGTAATTAATGGTAATTACTAAGAACTGACTGGAACAGAAAGAGAGAATTTGTACTATGTTAAGAAAATTATTGATTGATTATATAAATTATAGATCATTAATTAAAGCAGTAAAACCCTTATGTAGTCAATAAAATAAAGAAAATAATAATATTAAAAATGTATAATAATTTACATATATGCATTTAGCAGATGCTTTTATCTAAAACTTATTTTCATTATTTTAGTAATGAAACTACTTAGTTTATTATTAATAATAAGTGAATTATAGTAAACCATTGGTAGGCAGACACTAATGATAATACAGCAGATTAACCTACCTGTTTCAAACTTTGAATTATTATGTTAACTAATTATAAATGATTGATTACTGATCCGAATAAACATACCCACTTAATAACAGAATAATACATAAACAATACAGCGATTTTTTTTAATCTTCCTGTTATATAACAAAAGATTAATGGTATATTTGTATTTATAAACAAGTATAACGTTACATTTTATTTAAACAGTATATTTACCTGTTTGCTGTAACTGAAGCTCCTCTGTCAGTTTTTAATCAGATTTGATTATTTATGATATGAACTGGCCTTCCACCTTCACAACACACACAAAACCCTTTAAAACCTTCTCAAATCCCACAGAAATATAAAACAACTTAATGAAACAAATATATAATGTGTTCAGTTTCGATAGATCCCGCTGATCGCCGCTATATCGTAAACATTTTCGCGTGTTTTATCGTTGATTTACAGTAAAAAACATAAACAATAGTCCGTCTGCTTCCTCCATCAGACGGAGAGCCTCTCCTGCCTCAGACTTCCGTTTCCTGTGTGCTGCCGTTTGAACCAATCAGACGCGTCCTTCAGCAGACGTCAGTCCTCGTGACGTTAAGTGTGAAGAATCGAAACTATTCTAAATATGATGCAATGTAAAATTTTCCAAAGGATGTTTTATTGTTTTATGAATATACTGTTGACTTCAAAATTTTGTATATTGTGAATTTGCTCATTATTTAATGGAAAATTCTTTATCCACAAATGTAAATGGGTAGTGAAAAAACATAATTTTACTCATTTTAAAATAGAAATAGTTCAATGCAATAAAAAACAAAGCGGATAAAAGCCCTAAATTATTTTTTACGTGTTTATGGACACGTGATTTTCTTATTGCTTTCCCTACTTTTTTTTTTTTTATTGTTTTTGGTTGATATTGTATTTTTGTTTTTTGTAATTTATGTTATTGCCCTTGTATGTTTATTGTTATAAGAATTGCAATAATATAAAAAAGTAAGATTTCCCCCCTCATAATGCATGTATGTTCATGCAGAGATCATTCCACTAACTCTTCCACTCTTATAAACGTAATAAACTAAAACTGGAATTGAAGACTTACGCTTTCAGTTAAAATAAAACAAAATGTATTTAAATTAAACATAAAAAACAAAATTAAAATAAATAAAATAAGTAGATCACATAACATTAACATAACCTTTCCAACAAAACATATGAATTATTTAAATACAAATTATACAAAAACACCAAA
Organism: Onychostoma macrolepis; assembly: GCF_012432095.1. Taxonomy (NCBI): domain Eukaryota; kingdom Metazoa; phylum Chordata; class Actinopteri; order Cypriniformes; family Cyprinidae; genus Onychostoma; species Onychostoma macrolepis. The sequence goes on from NC_081162.1 coordinate 26,019,416, forward strand.
AAGTGAGCATACATACATTCAAAGTTTTAAAGTTGCCTTTTTGTTAATGTAATGTTAATGAAGATGTAATGTAGATTTTAATATCTTCTTGAAAGTAAGAAAAGTGGGGGGTAACTTTCATAAACTTTGTAAACAAAATAATTAAGTTTACATAGAAAGTAAACATTTCCATATTGCGGCTGTTACGCTACAGTCCTGATGGCGGCGCTACTGCCGTGTATTTGCATCAACAGGAAAACACTGAAGCACGAAGCAGGAAGTGGGAAGCTGCTGATAAACTGAGGTCTTGAAGCAGTGTGACATTCGAGAGAGGATAGTATTGCTGATCAAGGAAGACTTACATGTCCTATAATCACAAATATCATAGAGTTATATGAGATGAAGGGCGCGCTGGAGCTGCTGCAGAGGGTGAGCGCGCACCCGGACGCGCGCTGCTGGTACGTCGCGTGGAACCCGGCGGGAACGCTGCTCGCGTCGTGCGGCGGAGACCGCGCCATAAGAATATGGGGGAAAGAAGGTAAAAATACAACATGCATATGTTTTAAACCACAGAGCACCCGTCTAAACCATGCACTTATATATGAAAGCTGAAGTATGTCAAGTTGAAGTCAGGAGTAAGTCATTAATTAGATGCATACATACAGTATGTGATGCACAGAAGGCAAATATGTAAGTTAACAGCCTACACACTGCTTATACTATTTTACTATTTGCTATTTATTTAACACATCCTTGCAAGACGGTATCTGATTATAGATTATTTTGTATATACGTATTTTGCATGTATATTTCTATTTATATGTACATACACACAGAGGTGATCTAAAATATTTGAATAATTAATTTTTTTTTTTTTATGTTTTTGAATGACGTAACACCAAGGCTGCATTTGTATGATCAAAAATTACAGCAAAATATTCAGAAATAATATTTCACTCTAAAATAGCTGTTTGCTATATAAATATAGTTTAAAATTAATTTATTCACATGACAGAAAAGCTTTATTTTCCAGACACCTGAAGACTGGAGTAATGGCTGCTGAAAATTCAGCTTTGTCATCACAGGAATAAATTACATTTTAGAATATATTCATATAGAAAACAGTTATTTTAAATTATAATAATATTTTACAATATTACTGTTTTTACTGTATTTTTGACTGAATAAAAACAGACTTGGTGAACATCTTTCAAAAACATTAAAAAATCATAATTATTCCTAACTTTTGACTGCCAGTATATGTTCAACTTATTTTATTTTTATTGTTTGTGTTTTATGTGTCTGATCTTTATTCTCAGGGGACAGTTGGGAATGTAAGTGCGTCCTGGCCGATGGACACCAGCGTACGGTCAGAAAGGTGGCCTGGTCTCCCTGCGGGAAATATCTGGCATCAGCCAGCTTTGATGCCACAACATGCATCTGGAAGAAGACGAATGATGATTTTGAGGTCTGTTTTTGCATAAGCATAATTTTAAACCCTTAAAAATTGAAGGAAGTGACATTGTTAGCATCTTGTCGGACTGACATGTCCGTCATGTGTGTTTACAGTCCCTGACAGTGCTAGAAGGTCATGAGAACGAGGTCAAGTGTGTGGCCTGGGCTCCGTCTGGAAACTTACTGGCCACCTGCAGCAGAGACAAAAGTGTTTGGATCTGGGAAGGTACATCAGGAAGTGATAAATGAATAGTCTCTCTATAGCCAAAAAAAAAAAAATCTTTAGAATGACATGAATTGTTCAAAATAAGCTGAGGAATGTGCCATAAGAAAGTAAAATTTTTATTTCATTTTCAATTTAAGGTTTGACTTTGAGTTTAAGGTAGCAATTTTAAGTTATATGCATCATCATAATTCATAATAAGTACATTAAGACAAATGTTCTGTATTGGAAAGGTTGTTTAAATATAAAAATGAGACATTATCTGATTAAATATGCATACAGTATTTGCATACATTTCCAGAAATCTGATCATTAGATAAAGCCAAATTCTTGTTTCATTTTGATGATATATTATAGTCAAAGGTTTTGCAAAAGGAAAACTAGATAACTAATTTAATCACTCCATAAATCCGAAAATACTGTCAGCAGCCTGGAAAAAAATATGCATATTTTTCACCATGTTTTAGGAATAAAATGTTATGTAAATCAGGCAAATGATATATATAAACAAACTTTCAGAATATAAATTGGAATAAAACTGTAAAGTTCTGTCCGTGTAAGTGCTACTAAAGTGGAGATTTCTGGCTCTGTGCATGTGAATAAATTATTTCTTTAAATATTTTAAGAAAACAGCCTTGTATTGTAATTTAAATCAACAGACACAAGTAGATCAAATGTAATAAAACAAACACTTAAATGTGTATTTTGGATGTTTTCTTCTTCTAGTCTGAAAGTTATGCAAGTAAAATAGCCCAAAAATCTCAAAATTGATCAGTGCATGAAGAAGTGTAGTGTTTTTCCTTAGAGTAATTATTATGATTACTATTATTTGTGTTAAACTCTTTATTTTCCTTCCAGTGGACGAGGAGGATGAATATGAGTGTGTAAGTGTTGTGAATTCACACATGCAGGACGTGAAGCATGTCGTTTGGCACCCGACACAGGAGGTATGATATTTACATGCATGTTATCCGGCGCTCACATTATTAATGATTCCACACACGTAATGACCAGCTGTTTCTCATCTCTTTTTTTTTTTTTTTTGCAGCTTCTCGCATCAGCCAGTTATGACAACAAAGTGTGTATTTATAAAGAGGAGGATGATGACTGGGAATGTAGAGCCACGTTGGAGGGTCACGAATCCACTGTTTGGAGTCTGACCTTTGACCCTGAAGGACAGAGATTGGCGTCATGTAGCGATGATCGTACCGTGAAGATCTGGAAGGAGTCGACGCCTGGAGATGGTGAGAGCATGAGGATTTCAAAACGTTTCTTACATACAGTTTTGCTCTATATTGCTATTTTGAATAGTAAGTCTTTAGTTGGCTCGGCTGTGATGGTGATTTTGTCACAGGTTCATCAGATGAGTCCTGGAAGTGTGTGTGTACCTTGTCTGGATTCCATGGGAGAACAGTATATGATGTTGCATGGTAAGATGCACTGTGTTAACTTTAAATCTTAACCCTATAAATCCTACTGATTTATAGTTGATATGTGAATTTCTAAGGCCTCTATGTTATCAACATGATCAAAACTGCTGAAAACCTGTTGAACACAATCTACTGATTGATAGTTTGTATATTTTTAGCAAGCAAAAGGCCTTTTAGTATAACTATATTGTCTTTTTGCTATGAAATCTTTACTTGTTTTTCTAAAGCAAATGTTAGAATATTTAATAAAATAATATTAGTAATATTTCAAGATGAACATTTACTTCATTTCCAACCCTTTATTCAAAAACAGAACTAAAATCTTTAGAAAGTGCACAAACATGTTGCTCCTTGAACATCCCTGAGCTGTTATAATAATAATAAAATAAAATAAAATGGACTAACACAAAAACATACACATGTATGCTTTACATCTGCCAAATATATAGACTTTTTGGGAGTGCAAAAATTAAATAATTTAACAACACTGCGTCGTTAGCGTTGGTATTGTATCAGACACCTGCACTTAACATTATATGAAAATCAAGCTCAAATGGAGTTAATGTTTTTGACCAGAGAATGACGGAGATGGAGTGTTTTGTCTGTCGTTAGAACGGCTGTAACTGTTATGCAGTGCATAAGTGCATTAAGTGCATTATGCTTTCATCAACTTTACAGGTTATATAACTTTGATTGTAGCTATATGGGCGCTTAGTTTTTCTTGTTGTTTTTTGCAGCTTCTCGCATCAGCCAGTTATGACAACAAAGTGTGTATTTATAAAGAGGAGGATGATGACTGGGAATGTAGAGCCACGTTGGAGGGTCACGAATCCACTGTTTGAGTCTGACCTTTGACCCTGAAGGACAGAGATTGGCGTCATGTAGCGATGATCGTACCGTGAAGATCTGGAAGGAGTCGACGCCTGGAGATGGTGAGAGCATGAGGATTTCAAAACGTTTCTTACATACAGTTTTGCTCTATATTGCTATTTTGAATAGTAAGTCTTTAGTTGGCTCGGCTGTGATGGTGATTTTGTCACAGGTTCATCAGATGAGTCCTGGAAGTGTGTGTGTACCTTGTCTGGATTCCATGGGAGAACAGTATATGATGTTGCATGGTAAGATGCACTGTGTTAACTTTAAATCTTAACCCTATAAATCCTACTGTTTTATAGTTGATATGTGAATTTCTAAGGCCTCTATGTTATCAACATGATCAAAACTGCTGAAAACCTGTTGAACACAATCTACTGATTGATAGTTTGTATATTTTTAGCAAGCAAAAGGCCTTTTAGTATAACTATATTGTCTTTTTGCTATGAAATCTTTACTTGTTTTTCTAAAGCAAATTAGGGCTGCAACTAACGATTATTTTAATAATCGATTAATCTGTCGATTATTTTTTCGATTAATCGATGAATCGGATTAAAAAAAAAAAAAAAAGCATTCATTTCCAACCCTTTATTCAAAAACAGAACTAAAATCTTTAGAAAGTGCACAAACATGTTGCTCCTTGAACATCCCTGAGCTGTTATAATAATAATAAAATAAAATAAAATGGACTAACACAAAAACATACACATGTATGCTTTACATCTGCCAAATATATAGACTTTTTGGGAGTGCAAAAATTAAATAATTTAACAACACTGCGTCGTTAGCGTTGGTATTGTATCAGACACCTGCACTTAACATTATATGAAAATCAAGCTCAAATGGAGTTAATGTTTTTGACCAGAGAATGACGGAGATGGAGTGTTTTGTCTGTCGTTAGAACGGCTGTAACTGTTATGCAGTGCATAAGTGCATTAAGTGCATTATGCTTTCATCAACTTTACAGGTTATATAACTTTGATTGTAGCTATATGGGCGCTTAGTTTTTCTTGTTGTTTAATACACTTGGCCAAAATCTCAAATTAAGCGCTTATGCACATAATGCACAGGATATTTAAAACGTATATAGACAGCAAATAACTAATTCTTCTCCACTCTTCAAACACACAAAAACATTATCCTTTACTGACATAGTGTTTGAGTAAAGAAAACGCTGTACTATTCAAACACCAATTATTTATTCACCCTTGCATTGCGAAAAAGCAGAGATCTCATCTTCTCCAGGCTGTGCGGCGCGTCAATCTGAACGGAGGCGGGGTGAAGTTACGAGGTCTCGCTGAGAGCTCGATGATCCAATGGCGTTACGAAGTTTTACTGACAAGTTATTTTAATGCTTATCATTGGTTTACTATTTTAAAACTCTCTGATTTAAAATAATAAAACGAATTATAAGCGACTCAAGTTGGATAATTTTTCACAGCACCTGACTGGGCTAGGGTATGGCAACTGCCATACTCTGCCATCATAACGCCGCCCTGCTCCCACACCTTGGATGACTTGGGTCGCACGGATTTCTCTGCCTCCGCCATGTATCGCCATGTTTTTTTTTACTTTTGTTTTTATTTATGAGGCGCCAAACTCTGCTAGCATCCGTGCGAGAGAGACCGAGTGTGTTCACTCCGCTCCGCGCTCAACTAAAGTTTTTTTTTTTTTAATAATCAAACGTCTCGCGTCGCGCGACACAACGAATCGATTATGAAATTCGTTGCCAACGCTTTTAGTAATCGATTTTTATCGATTTAATCGATTCGTTGTTGCAGCCCTAAAGCAAATGTTAGAATATTTAATAAAATAATATTAGTAATATTTCAAGATGAACATTTACTTCGGCCTTGAAAATCATAACAAGCAATGTCCAACATTGGAAACTATAGTTCTCTCCTTAAATATGAAGCGGTCAAGCAACAGATTAATGGGTTAATCTAAATTTCACAAAAAGCTTATGGACGTTGAAGTGAGTTGCTGTTTTTGTCACTCTTCTGAGGAAGATTCATTCACTTGTTTTGGTAATGTACCCACACAGAGAACACTTTGGTCAGATTTGATTTTAAGTTCATCCAATCTTATTTTGCAAGTGACTTTTCTTTCTTTTTTTTAAAGATGTTTTTCTTTGGATTGTTTGACTACTCAAAAGAGAATATAGGAAAATATAACTTAATTTGTTTCCTGCTAGCTAAATTTCACATATATAAACTAAAATCTGGCTCTAATGTCTCTTTTTTTTCCTTTTTCTTTTTCTTTTTTTTCTTCAAAGTTGATTAGACAAGTACAGCAGTGAAAAATCACTTCTGTTTTCATCCTATGTGTCCTCTTAATCACAAATTAACCATGGTTTTGCTACACTAACCATCAACCCATCTACATGCTTTTTAAAATCATTACAAGCGATGTCAAAATTCGAAAACGAATGGCTCTTTTGATCTGGTTTTTGATCGAAAACTGACTTGGGTCAGTGATTTGAAGTCATGAGTTTGAATCAGTCGGAGCGGTTCCAGTGTAAATGACTCACTCAGTTGCTTCAGTTTGTTTGTTCCTCTTTTCACATCTCAAAGCTGCAGTCCGTAACTTTTTTTGGGTTAAAAATGATCCAGTGTTCAAAACTATCACCTTACTTTAGCCCGATTCACAACGGTTAGCTTATAATAATGTTTTCTAATTTGAGTGGTACGGGTAGGTTTTCGCGGGAAATTCGAGCATGGCACTGTGTCATTACGCCACGTCTGTAAACATAAAGAAGTTGTCCCGGCTAGTAGGCTATCGCATGTGAGGATCCTGCAGGAGACGGATCGTTTAGCCTTTTCTCACAGCAGCTAGAATAATTAAATGCATCATTTTGATGGTGGATTGTAATCCAGAAAGGATTATGTTTATGAAACACATGTGATTGAAATTAAATTATATTCCAGTTTAAATGTGCTTCTGATTACAGATAGCCTGGGATTACACAAGATTTGTATTTTAAAGAAAACCAGTTTGAAGGAAGCATAATTTGCTTTTTGGGTTAAAAGAATTTCTTAATATGAAATTCGAATGGTATGACAATTAGAGATTAGACCGATCTTTAGATTAAATCACCATTGGTAGCGCGATTTATGGTGGTGTTTTTTTTCCTCAGTTGGTCAGAACAAACGTGGCAGACTTGTTACTTGCTTGTTCAGATGGCAATATATGGTGAAAATTCTTATTTGGGTCATATATTCCAAGATGTAGGCTAGAATCTTTGATTCTTAAGTACAGGTTCCACACCGGCTTGGTGACTGACAGCTACAGATACTCCTCAAAACATTAGATTTATCGGCGCTGGAGCCGTGCCGGAGCACAACCCCATGCAAGCAAGATAATTCCGCACACGGCTGCAATTCCAGGTTTTCAAACAGAGATGGCGACAAAGAGGCAAAACTTACGGACTGCAGCTTTAAGCCATTTACACAACACTGTCAATGCTACTACTGGCTTAGCTCGCTAGTTTTATGATATTAACTGAAATAAAAAAAAAATAAATAGAGTATGATGTTTACAAATAAAATATAAAAGTTTTGCATTCCCTGAATTTATTTCTTAATTTATCCCTAATTTATTCCTTACATTTTCTTTAATCGGTCTTTTAATTTTTTTTAAAGACATATATGAATTTATCTTTATAAATTTATATCTTTATATTTATGTACCTGCAGAAACCCTGTCATTGGATCAAAGTTCAGAAGCGATGCATGTAATTTTTCTTAATTTTGACATGTTAAGGTGTCGTCTGACCGGTGCCCTGGCCACAGCGTGTGGCGATGACGGAGTCCGTGTGTTCAGAGAAGACCCCACTGCTGACCCAGAGCAACCCGTCTTCTTCATGTCAGCCCATGTGCCCAAAGCCCACAGTCAGGACATCAACTGCGTGTCCTGGAACCCGAAGGAGGCGGGACTGCTGGCCACCTGCAGTGACAACGGAGAGTTTGCCATCTGGAAGTACAACTCTGATTCCTGAGCTGATGAATGACACTCGATCAGACAAAAGCATTTAATGAACTGCTCAAGTGACATCATGGGTCATAATGAGGATGAGGAACAATAGCTGTTTTTATTCTGGCTGTGAGTGAGGAAACTGTGTGTATTGGCAGCACTGGTGAAATGGTTTGAAAGACAATACACTCTTTAACTCGCATCACTCTCTGTTAGTGTTTTTGATGGGTCAGTTGTAACTTATCAGAATTTTTTTTGACAGTATGAATATATAGCTTAGCTTTATCTGTGGCTTAAAATACCTTTTGTGCTTTAATTAAATAAAGCTTCTTGATGCTGAAGATAAAACATCCTAATTTTTCCTTTTATCATGTCCCAGAACCATCCGTTTAGATTGATATTAAACATATTCAAAGTCTGTTAAGTAAATTCATCTATAATTTTGTTAAAGTGATGTTCCACTTTTAATAGACCTTAGTCAGGGTAAATATTTACTTTTTGACAGGAAAGAAAGCAAGACTGTGACAGATAGAAATACAGTGCATTCAGTGGATTGAATTGTTGTTTAAACACATGCTGATTCTGTGGGGGAAAAAACTTTCAGTAAACCAAAAACTCGAGGACCTTCATGCAGTGTGTGCCATTGTAAAGACTGTTAAATGAAATATGGCATCTAACCTGACTAAGGTGTATACAAGTTAAAACATACCATGATACAATCATAATAGACATTTATGGGGAATTTGAGAATGCTCAAAAGTAGATATGCCATTTTTTTTAACTGCTTTTCTGTATAAAAATTATGTTTGAGCTGTAAAGTTGTTTTAATTGCCCATTTCGCTGTGCAATTTCTACTTTTCTGAATTTTGGTTATAAGTTACTGATGAAATATTGATTATTTGACATGGACATGGTTCTATTTTGGCAAATTTATCACAACGAGCTGATGTTTAACAATGTCTTGTGGTTATACTTTCAGTTAAATTGTGTTGAAATGATTTTCTGCTGTCACTGAAAGAATGTCAAGTTGTGTTTGACCTGGTACGTATAAACAAGTCTGATCATCATAAAGGAATGGTTCAACCAAAATTAATTGGAGAAATGTAGCATTGCATAACTTGCTCATCAATGGATCCTCTGCAGTGAATGGGTGCCGTCAGAATGAAAGTCCAAATAGCTGATAAAAACATCACAATAAGCCACAAGTAATCCACACCACTCCAGTCCTTTATTTTGTGAAGTGAAAAACTGTGTGTTTGTAGGAAAAAATCCATCCTTCCGGCTAAAATAGAAGTCCTACTAGCAAAAATGTTACTTTCTTCACAACTTATTCACTGGTGGAAGTGTTTTGCTATGGCTTATGGACTCGTATTTTATCCAGAAGCAGTGGGTTAATGTTAAAACGCCTTGATGGATTTGTTTCTTACAAACACTCACAAGACATTAATTGATGGACTGAAGTGGTGTAGATTATTGTGAAGTTTTTATCAGCTGTTTGGACTCTCATTCTGACGGCACCCATTCACTGCAGAGGATCATTTGGTGAGCAAATGATGCAATGCTACATTTCTCCAAATCCGTTTCCTATGAAGAAACAAACTCATCTACATCTTGGATGATCTGAGGGCGAGTAAATATTTAGCAGATTTTATTTTTGGTTGAACTATTCTATTAAGTCATATGAACTAATAATGTCATGTATCATAAAACTATTACAATAATATGTGGTTTGAAGTATGAAGCAGAAGAACTCATCCTAAAGTAAATGAACAAATCTGATGAATTGCAGGGTGAACTTTATTTAAATAATTCAAAGTTTTATGCATATTAATGTTACAGAACAAGTGTTTGGTCACCGGTTTGTGTTTCCTAATATATGAAAAAGAGGGGATTCAGAACGCCAAACCATATGTAAAACAACATTTGTCATGTGCAGAGAAACGTCTGAGGTCCTTATGGAAAAATCAGGTTCGTGTCATCAAATAACTCCATGTTGAGTATACGGTAGTTCAAAAAGAGCACAATTAACCAAACAGTAGTTGATTTTCTGTGTTCAGGTCAACTGTACATGTGTAATCAGGGTTTTCTGCCTTTTTTGCGGAGGGACTGTCCTTCCCCGGAGAAAGCAATGAAGTTACTGGCTGTATCATCCTGGAGACAAGAAAATATGATTCAAATAAGGAGGTTTGCAAAACCTCTACTTAAACTGGCACTTAACAGTGACAATTTACTAAAATTGTTTATTATTTGCCCTGTAATTTCACTTACTATTTCAATTTTGCGGGGCTGTTGTCTGGAGTTACGGATGAAGGTGATCTTCCCGATTTTGAAATCATAGTTAGGAATTCCTCTGTATAAAATATGTTAAAAAATAGCAATTCAAATGAAAGTTCAACTTAGACTGCGAGAATGAGAGGTGGTTGGTCAGTACCGTTTGATGTCATTAGGATCGAGGGGTGCTGGACTGGGTTCAATGCCTTTTTTCTTCCCATCTAGACGATTTCCAGAACCGGTAAAGGCCTGTGGAGAAAAACAGGAAGGAAACGCACCAAGGTATTAATTGAAGTGGACAAGTCTTAATTTACCAAGGTAACATTTGATTTCAAATAATATATGAAGGTGCACTGCAGTAACGATAATCATTGCTTGACTTACTCTGAAACCGAGGTCCATCTCATAGTTACTGGGATCTGTCTCCTCTTCCTACAGCAGAATGATAAACATGAGCATTAAGAACAACTTGTGTGTGAATTATAATACTGAGCTGTCATGTGATGTAAGGGACTTTTGTTTGTCGGAACATACTGTTGGTTCTTCAGGATGCTGCATGTGTCTCTCTGGTTCTTTGTAACCAAGAGGAGCATCAAAGTCCACCTCAAAGGCAAAAATTGTGTAATTAGAGATACATTGAGGTGTTCAGGTAATGTAATACAGATTTGATAAAACAAATAAAATGTATAGCTTCATTCAAACGCTTGGGTCAGTAAGATTTTTAATGTTTTGTAAAGTGTTCTGCTCACCAAGACTGCATTTATTTGATCAAAAAATACAGTCAAGTCAGTAATATTATGAAATATTATTACAATTTGAAATAACTGTTTTCTGTTTGAATATATTTTAAAATGTAATTTATTCCTGTGAAGCAAAGCTGAATTTTCAGCATCATTCCTCCAGTCTTCAGTGTCACATGATCCTTCAGAAATCATTCTAATATGCTGATTTGCTGCTCAAGAAACATTTCTGATTATTATATTATATGCATCCTTGCTGAACAAAAGTGTTAATTTATTTATTTCAAGTCCTACTGACCCAAAACCTTTGATCAGTTGTGTATATCAGGTGTATGACATTTATTGTGTGCTTATATATTAAATAAGCATCCCTACATTCATGTCACACTCAATGATGGACACAGCCTTGTCTGGTTTGGTCTCCATGACACGTAACTCGTAAATCTGGAAGACAGAAATTTCTGGTTTAGTGCATCAGGGTTTTTACCACTTGAATCATTATTACACTGATTAACAGACATAATCACCTTTTCATTATAATTGATAGCGATCACGTCTCCTGTGGTCAAACAGGCGAAATTCCTCAAAGCATTCTCTAATCTGAAAAAACATTAATATTAAAGTACTAATAAATCAACACATTCAGATCTAGATATTAGCTACTATATTGTTAAAAGATATTTTGTGTAAAAGGTGTATGTTATTTAGATATTTACACAGCTTTAGGATTTGTGATATCCAGGAAGTCTGGACTTTGCGGCTGAAATTTGGAGTATGTGGCCACCATGAGATTCACGCTCTCCACCTGAACCAAACCACCCTCCTCCAACAACAAGTTCTGCATCATCTGAGGACAAAATGAAACATGATCAACACCAATAATGTCACAGAACAGAAGTGCTTGCGAGATCCAGTACGAGTCGATCTGCTGTATATGTTATACCCAGTGTGGGAGGTAACAGATGCCTTCATCTGCCACAAACTCCAGAACACCACAGTGTGTCATTCTGTCTGAATTCTTGTTGGTGAGTTTGAACAACATGGGGTATGTGATGTTAAGTCTGCCTGGAAAACAAACCACATATGAAATCACCAGACATGATAGGCATGATATTTAATTAAATGCATGTAACTTACTCAGCTGGTCCAAAGCAGACGGGGGCATAATTACTGAAAACACAACATAATATCTGCATTAGTTCAACCCAGAAATGCAACCCAGAATCTACAGTTTCAAGTTGCTTTGCTTTACAGTATTATAGGCCATGACATACTCTTTCCTCCTTTCTCCACATCTGAGCGGTCATTGGGTCCTGCCAGCATGGACACAGAATAACAGCGGTACTGAGTGGAGAAACGGTTCTGGAAAACCCGGCCCACATGGGGCTCAAACATGTTGAAGGAGAACTGATTGAAGAAGAAACAGTTAAAACACAAACTTTAACTTACCAACACATTGTGTGTGTGCGTGTGTAGACTAAGAGTTTAAGTAATAACTGGTGCAATTCTAATGATATTCTCTTCTTATGCTGAAATTATGTATCAAAAAACTCCTGTTCATGATTCAATTTAAATGTCATTTCAATTTTACACAAACAACCAATCTCACGATTTCTGCAACAGTGACAGTGCAGCTTTCTTATGCTTTTAGCTTAGCATTAGCTAGCAAGTTCTAATAGTAATAACAATAAAAGGCGTCATGCTAAAAGGCAAATTTAAAGGAAGATTAAAGTCGATTACACACCATATTAGCGCTTTATCTGCCTGACAGCAGAATATCAGCAGTGATGAGAGAATACTAATAACAAACACAGCAACTCTCCTTTCAGTGGGAATTGTGTGACGAGTAGTAGGACGTGACGCAACAAAACAACAACGCGTCGTCGCAAACTGTAGCCAATCACATTTCTCTTTCAAGCTTTGGTACACGCCCTATATATAAAATGTGTTAAATCCATATGAAATATAATAATTACAATAACTCTTCAATAAATTAGTAAAATATGCTTTTAAAAAAATCTAGATTTTTGTTTTTCTATTACCGTATTTTGTACCATATTTTATTTTGCTAGGCTGTGTATCTGTATCTGATTGGACAGAAGAGCCGCTTGCTGTCGCACGCCATTGGCTAATGCATCCACCTGTCATTCTAAGTCGATTTTCAATTGGTTATTTCTGCAAAGGCCGAACAAAATGTACAAGAAGCAAATTTGGCGCCAGAGACGAAACACGGAAACCCTGAGTTTAAAAACAAGAAGGACTTTGTCTTAACGCGAACATAAGCAGACGTTATAGTTTTTTATATATATATATAAACTTTATAAGCTTATGTTTTAACATGTTTGTGACCGATATTCGAAAGGAATTTTATGATGTTGTCGTTAATCAGGTGCGTAATAGTTGTTTTTTTGCTTGTGTTCGTTTGCTGGAGTCCTTCAAGGCAGAAATACTGTTGATATTTACTACTAATAAGTACTATTAATACTACAATTATATGCTAATGTTTTAGTGTTATATGTTATAAATTACATATTAATTTGTTGTATGTTAATGTTGTATCTTATGTTACTGCTTGTGTGTTACAAGGTACTGTATTGTTGCTTTATAGTACAAACTCTTTACTTAACGTTACAGTTAAATACATATTCGTAAAGTACTTTGATTTTCTTAAACTTGCTTGTTTTCTTGTTTTTATATCTTTAGAGAGTGGCCCTGTTCGTGTCTTCTGATATTGATGCTTTGTGTGCCTGTAAAGTTCTGCAGGTTAGTCATGTCATAAATTAATATGCTACAGTGTTAAAACATACACGTACATTTAATGCGTGTTTTTTTTCTACTCATTATTGTACTATACTGTTAGATGTATTTAATTATTTTAATAAAAAGTTTCTTTTTTTATAACTGTATTTATTGTAATCAATTATTTATTCATTTTATTAATTTTCATTTACTTTATTTATTTATTTTAATCAAAGGTTGTTTTTTTGGGGGGGGTAATTTATTATTTATTTTAAATCAGATTTATTTTAATCATGTATTATTTAGTGTTTAGTTTAATCTTATTTTTTATTTATTTTACACTGGTTTTCTCTAAACTTTTCCATGGTCCCCCAGCATTTTTTGCTGGTTTGAAATCAACTATATCCTGCAGTATTTGCTCAAAAGTATTCAGCATTTTTAGTCCTAGTGTTTGTTTGTGTCTATTCCATCCAGGCTCTATTTCACTGTGATCAAGTCCAGTATACGCTGGTTCCTGTGGCAGGATGGCAGGATTTGGGGACCGCCTTTATGGAGCATAAAGAGCAGGTACCACTTAATGCTCTGCTATAAACGCTGTCTACATTGGCATTTTTAAAATCCAGCTTATATATCAAATGTATAGACTGTTATTTGATCAGCTTTTGAGTCTTATCTAGAAGTAATTGTTGTTTGTATCTGTATGTTTCTTCTTCTAGTACCAGTATTTTGTTTTGATAAACTGTGGAGCAAATGTGGACCTGCTGGAGACCCTTCAGCCTGAGGAAGACTCCGTATTCTTCATCTGTGACACACACCGACCTGTTGACGTGGTTAATGTCTATAATGACACACAGGTACAAATGTTCAGCATTTTATTTCCTCTAATGCATCTTGTTATATATATATTCTTATTGTCAAATATATTGTTATTAATAAATTGTTTCTTTATTTGAACTGCAATAGATTAAGCTTCTGATAAAGCAAGATGACGACCTTGGTGTTCCGTCTTACGATGACATCTTCCGTGATGACGAGGAGGATGAAGCAGATGGCGATGATTCTGGAAATGAAAGTGATGGCAGCGCAGAGCCTTCTGGGAAACGAAGGCGATATGATGAGGCTCGTTTCATAATAATGTCATACACGTTATAAGCAGCTGGATTATTTATATTCTGATCCTCTAATGTATGTGTTAACTGCTTCAGAATGCATTAGAAAGGAGAATAGAGCGGCAACGGGCCAGACGGGAATGGGAAGCTCGAAGGTCAGTAATTATGAACATAACCATCACTCCATATTACAATTGCCATTACTGCCACATTTTTGTGTGTTAACTACATTCTGAAGTGTGTTTGTGTTTGCAGGAGAGAGATTCTGTTTGACTACGAGCAGTATGAGTTTCATGGAACATCAGTGAGTTACTGTGATTTCATATGGTCTGACATTCATGCGTTAATGTATTTGTGACGGATTAATTTGAAAATGATTTGATTGGTAACCAGGACTACAAAATGGGGCTACAAAATGCTCAATATATCAATGTCTTTAGTCAAAAGCCTAATGTATGTTGCTCTGAAATATGCATTAATTAATATAACAATACATTGTGATTTACATGCATATGTTTTTAAAAACAATGCTACGTGGGACTTAAAAATATTTCTGGATTATTGCATCGGTGTTTTGAAATTTCAAAATGTGAACTTAAAAGTCTTAAATTCAGTTTAAAAATTCTAATTCAAGTAATACAATCTGATATATAATCTAATCTAAATAATTTATTTTGAGATTGTATGGACATACGGTATTAATTTTGTGCATGTCTTAAATTTCATTGTATAAACTATGCAGATACTCTGTTTTAAAACTGACATGCTCTAATATATTTGTATAATTTTGTATTGCCAAAACAATATTTGTAAAATAATTTGTTAAATATTTGTCAATTAAAAATGTTAAATATTTGTCAATTATTAATTCCCATGAATATTCAGTGTGTATCACTTAGTGCTACTGTTTACTACTGGAATAATTTCAATATTTTCTCAAAATTTGCAACCACTTTATTCCATTTTCAGGCAGCATTGGTGATGTTTGAGCTGGCCTGGGTCATGTCTAAAGACACCAAAGACATGCTGTGGTGAGCTTCTTATTTTATATTACCTCTAATAAGTCACAGTAGAAAAAAAAAACTGAAACAATTTGGTGTAGAATTTGCTTTGAAACAGTTTTCACTCAGAAATTGCTAGTGAATTTCACAGACAAAAAAAAGGCAATTAATGTATTCAATTAAATTCTAAATTACCTAGAAGGATTGAAATCATGTTTTCTTTTAAAATGTACACCAATAATCTTTGAAAAACCGTTGTACAGTGTATATTTGTTCTCTGAACTGAAAACTCGCTCTTTGATTGGCAGGTGGAGTGTCATTGGAGTGACAGATCAGTGGGTTCATGATAAAATACCACAGTAAGAATCTCACTCTTATCTCGTTTTGCCAACATCAACCTCTTTGAAACATCTCCGATTTTCTCATGACTTCTGAAGCAAATGTTTCAAGTAACCTTGTTTCTTGTACAGCATGAAATACGTGACGGACATCGCCGCCCTACAGCGCCACGTGTCCCGACACAACCATAGAAATGAGGATGAGGAGAACTCGCTGTCCATCGACTGCATGAGGATCAGTTTTGAATACGAGTATCCTGCTGATGAATCCTGTTGATGAATTTGTGGTGTAAATGAGTGTTCAGACAGAAACCGGTGTACTACTGTTTAAAAACAGCATGCTACATTTTTTCATGACTTCATTATAGTAAATTTCAGCGAGTATCGCACATCTTGGAAATGAATATACCGGTAGTTCTTTTTGCTAATTTTGTGTAAAAAAAAAAAAAAGTCTCACCTTTTGCATAATAGTGTTTTGTGCTCTAGCAAATGAGGGGTTTTCATGCATAAAGATAATGTGCACAATATACATTATGCATGCTGCTATATATCAAAAATAAGTAGTATTGTGAACATGCATGATGATGAGCTGTGTGTATATTGACTGTGTTTGACCCTTGACCCCACGTGTCAGTCTGAGGTTGGTGTTGTATCAGCACTGGTCTCTGTACGAGAGCATCTGTAACTCCTGTTACACCTCCTGCAGCTTTAAACTCTGGTCCATCAACGGACAGAAGAAACTCCAAGAGTTCCTAGCAGACATGGGGTGAGTGGACTGATCTTATTCTTCTTGCTCTTAATTCGCATAAAAATACTTTGGTTCATGTGTTAATGGTGTGTGAACAGTTTTGGTGTTTCTGCTAAAGCAAGAAGCTATGCATTACTGTAATTTTATCACATTTATGGCATATTTTTTCCTGGTTAATCATGGAAAAATCTTTCCTGGCCTCCAGTAACTTACTATTTTTATAGAATTGCAGCAATAGGAATATGATAAAGATGTTTAATTTAAAAAGTATTAATAGTTTATTGAGCAAGCTCATTAAAGTTGATGTGTGCCAATGATTTGTATTAAAGGAATAGTTCATCCTAAAAATTAAAGTGCCCCTATTATGGGTAATGAAAGGTTCATATTTTGGTTTTGGGAGTCCCCAACAACAGGTTGACATGCATGGAAGGTCAAAAAACACTTTCATTGTCTTAGAATATGCATTTATTTTTACCTTACTTGCTCAACGATTCATTTTCAATGCAGATTCAATGCAGCAGTGCTGCTTTGTGTACAGCGTTACCAGGGAAACCGCTATAAAAGCGGCAGCTAGTGGCAAAGAATTAATTTGCATTTTCATTCAAACCAACGTGAAAAGACCAACAAGTGGGCGGGCAATATGCTAATGTTTCATGTTGACGTCAACATGAAACGGCTTGGGATTCGTTTTAAAAACTAATCGTTTCAATGATTCAGAGTCGACTGTATCTTTTGAGAGACAATAACTTTATACACGGTGCACTTTCAGATATAAAGAAATTTTGCAGGATGTTTTCGTTCACTTATAGCTGTTACACACACTGCATGAAAGGTCATTTTCAAAAATCCATAATATGGGCACTTTAAAATTTCCTGAAAATTCTCACCCTCAAGCCTTCCAACATGTAGATGAGTTGTTTCTTCATCTGAAAAGTTTCGGAGATATGTAGCATTACATCACTTACTCACCGATGGATCCTCTGCAGTGAATGGGTGCCGTCAAAATGAGAGCCTAATAATCCACACCATTCCAGTCCATCAGTTTTTGTTTTGTGAAGAGAAAAACTGTGTTTGTAAGAAACAAATCCATTCTTCCAGCTAAAATAAATGTCCTCCTAGCCATAATATTGCTTTCTCCAGTGAAAAAGTTGTCTCATCTGAGTCAGGAGAGAAATATGCAGCATGGGATGGACTTTTTCACTTGTGGAAGTGATGTTATGGATTACAGACTTAGCCAGAAGAAGAGGTTTGGATGGACTGGAGTGTTGTGGATTATTGTGATGTTTTTATCAGCTGTTTGGACTCTCATTCTGACGGCACCCATTCACTGCAGAAGATCCATTGCTGAGAAAGTGATGGAATGTTACATTTCTCCAAATCTTTTCCCATGAACAAACAAACTCATCTACATCTTGGATGGCCTGAGGGCGTGTACATTTTCAGGACGTTTTAATTTTGGTTGAACTATTTCTTTAATGCTCAGTTTTATTATGGCTGTTTTATAATTTGGCTTGTCCTATCAGATTTTGGGGTTGAAAATATCTTTTTAATAATTGTTTTTCCCCCAGTCTCCCACTCAAGCAGGTGCGACAGAAATTTAACTCTATGGATATGACCATTAAAGAGAACCTGCGTGAAGTCATCGAGGAATCTGCCAATAAATTCAGGTGAGAGAGAGTCAAATGAAAGATTGCTCTTGCAGTAGTCTTGCACATCTGTCATGTGTTTAATTGTTCGCTTTGTTTTTTTTAAGTATGAAAGACATCCGTGTGCAGACGTTCGCCGTACACTTTGGCTTTAAGAACCGGTTCCTGGCCAGTGATGTAGTTCACGCTGCGGCCGCCCTGCTGGAGAACGTGGAGAAGGATGAAACGCCAGCGGACAACTTCATCAAAGCTCTGGACTGTCTGTCCAGGTGTGAAACAGGGGTTATTATAGTTACCTAAAACTAGAACCATAAAAAAATCGCTTTCATTGATTTTGTAAAGTGTCAGTGTGGTTTCTTAATGTCAGTTTTACTCAGCAACTCTCTCTTGTGTCTCTGTAGGAGTAATCTGGAGCGGTTGCATTTAGGCATTGATCTGGCCAAGAAGAAACTGAAGGCCATTCAGCAGACAGTGGCGAGCTGCATCTGCACCAACCTCATACTCTCACAGGGGCCTTTCCTCTATTGTCATTTACTGGAGGTAAGGATCAAATCAAATATCTTAAGGTTTACATTTCTGGAGTGAAGCAGTTTTCCATCAAACTCTAAAAAATAGCTTGGAAAAGCCCCATGATTGTAGTCTATAGTAAGTACAACACTGTATTTTTAAAAGAACTAGCTCCAGTGTTCTCCCAGCAGTTTGGTTCTCTGTGAATGCTGCTCCATCTCTGCTAGTTTGCAATGAAAACACTCTATGTGCTAACCATCTTACTAATTTGTAATTACGATGTATATCTGTTGTCAGAACTAAAGCTCTATGGTAAACATTTGAAAGAAAGGACATTAAACGTAGCCATGAATATTTGTATTGGCATTTTACTGTTGCTCTGTAAAATAAGATTCTTATTATTCCTTTTTTTTTCTTATTTTTCAATACTCTAGTCTAGTGCAATAATATTATTACTATAGTCCTATTTATTGATTTGTTTTAATATTTATAATTTAATAAAATAAGAAATAACATTGTTATTATTAAATACTCTTTTATACTATAATCGTAATTTATATTTGAGTTAATTTTGTAGTTTTGAAAAACGAACAATATTTGTAAATGTATTACAATGAATATTATTATTATTACCTGTAAACTCTGCCCAATGCTCATGTTTTCCACAAAACAAAATAAGATGTTTTTAATAATATGAGGATGAATAAATTACCATTTTCATTTTGTTGTCAGTAATTCTTTTATTGTGATGAAACCAAGTTGTTTTCTGTTTGTAGGGAACACCGGATGTGAAGCTGTTTTCTAAACCTCTGGCTCTGACTCTCCTCTGCAAATACCTGCTCAAAGCATTCATCTGCTCTGTAAGTTTATGTGGGCTAAAATACTGAATGAAAGTAGTAATTTGATGTGATGTGCCTGTGGAGTTTGTCAGCAATCACATTAAGCTGCTAAGCCGAAAAAAATCTTAAAGCTAAGCACGTCAAACACATGGCAGTTCTCATGTGTATGTTTTTGTTAGACGAGGAACAAACGCTGTAAGATCCTTCCATTGATCATGGCGGCTCCTCTGGACGTGGAGAAGGGAACCGTGATCGTCCTGGGAATTCCACCAGAATCAGAAACGTCCGACAAGAAAAAGTGGGTTTGTTTTATATAGAGATGTTACACGCACTCTTTTTCAGCTAATTCTAACTCCGATAATTGTTCTTTTTAAGTTTCTTTGGCCGGGCTTTTGAAAAGGCAGCTGAGAGCACCAGCTCCAGAACTCTACACGATCATTTCGACACTTCGGGTAAGTCACTGCATCACTGCCGGTGATCTCACACACAGCATGTCAACCACAAGAGGGCAGAGCAGATCAGAGCTTCTGTGCTCTTCTGCGCTTCTGACCGCTGCTGTGTGTCAAGAGTTAGGATTTTAATTTGCAATGAGTAGAAAACAAATACTGTGATGTTGAAAAACTTAAAAACAGTGTTATTTTGGTATAATTGAGACACTTTCATAGTGTTTATTAATATTTTTAAGTAGTTTCTGTTCTATATTTTCTGTTTTCATTGTAATTATAGTAATGTATTTTTTTGGTTTTGACTTTTTTTTTATTAGTTTATTTATTTAATTTTTGTCTATAGTTTTTATTTTTTCACATCGGATAGTTTTATGACTTTAATGCACAGCAGATGTGATTATCCTGTGATTATACCATGAGCACTTGCCAGCATGAATAAGTTAAAGCTGTTATGGATGTTTGCAGTGCATAATTTTACTGAATGGCTAAAGTAATGGTAATTTTCATTGTGTGGTAAGATTAAATTTAAATGAATTGGAGAAAGAGATTGTGAGTAGTGAGCCTCAAGTGAGTTTAATTACTTCAAAAACAGCGACATGATCACCTTGTTGCTGATAATGAAGCTTTTAGTAGTGAATGTATTTTATTTATGGGGGAAGCGGTTCAAAGCAAGTTTCTGTGTTCCTGAATGTCTGTTGTTGTTTTTTTTTTAAACATGAAATACATGTCGCACTATAAGACACCAGTGCCAAACTTAATTTCAAAGCCAAATCTTGAATAAATTCTCCTAATGTTAAATGGAAAAATGTGAACAATCGTGCAATATTATTATAACACTTAGTTATTTGACATGCACATGAGATGCCGTTATATTCACTCGTTCTGTCAGCATCTCAGTCGATTTTCCCATAATTTCTGTCAGTTTGGTGCCAGATGCCTTCAGCTCTGCCAGGCCCCAAAACACACACACGTTCACACATGCACACGTGTGCATTTATCAACATGCCACAACAGATTATGTGAAAATCTCTCTCTCTCTCTCTGCAGTCATAGAGCTAAAGATGGAGGACAGGGGGAAGTTTCTGGATGCCCTCATCACCCTGTTGTCATAAAGGCCCACTGCATGCTGGGAAGGATTGTCAAACTGCCCACAGAAACTCTGGACATGTATATGTGTGTGTTTTGATTCTGCAAAGAGACTCGCATCCACACACACACACACACTGTTGCTCCACAAGGGGAATTTCACAGCCCTTGAGTAAATATGAGATTTACCGTGTTCTCAGTCAGTTTGGTGCCAAATACCTTCACTGACCTTCACCTTGACGTTTATACCGTCTGCAGCCCTTCCTGAAGAGTTCAGGATCAGCTCAGAGATCAGCTGGTGTTTTGGTCGTGTGCTTCCAGACATTCTGTTTGACTGTACAGGCCTGATTTAACTGTTTTGTGTCATGTCATTTAGTATGTATTTGTGTGTGTTTTATATGAATTCAAATAAATGATTTTTATAATCTTTTGAATGTGAAGTATTTAATTTGACTAGCCATTCAATATTGGTTTCTCTCTTCTTTTTTTTTTATGATTGTTTTATTATTATTTGTAAATTTTTACCACATTAAGATGATCAGGTTTTTTTTTTTTTTTTTTTTTAAGGTCAACAGAGAAAGCTTTAAACATTTTATAACATGTTTTCAAATGAAAAAAAGATTAGATTTTTTTTTATCTGTAATGTATTGAAAAAAGTGTTTCTAAAATAAAAAAAATAAACAATAGCCCTGGTGATTTATGCTGAAAAAAAAAATATTAGATTAAGGCAAACATGTTTTTCTTAAGATTAACATGTACTTAATATTATGGTAATTAATATGGATGGCTCCTATTTTAGTTAGAAGCGACGATTTTAAGTTAAAAAGCCTTCATGGATTTGTTTATTAGAAACAAGCAGCTTTTTGCTTCACAAGACGTTATTTAATGGACTGGAGTGGTGTGGATTATTGTGATGTTTTTATCAGCTGTTTGGACTCTCATTCTGACGGCACCCATTCATTGCAGAGGATTATTTGGTGAGCAAACCATTTCTCCAAATCTGTTCTGATGAAGAAACAAACACCTCTACATTTTGCATGGCCTGATAAAGTAGATTATCATTTATTGTTGAACTATTATTCCTGTAATGACTTTGTTTTGATGAAGAAAGTTATACAATACGTTCGGTTTGTGTGACGAACAGGCCACGGTTATTTTGATCTGCAAACTTTTTCTGGAAAGAAAATCACATTTTGATTCACTTTCAATAAATATTTATGAATTAATAGGCTATCAAATCGAACCTTTTCAAAGCTACTTTAATGATACTTTTTTACTTTAATAGTATAAATAACAAGACACTTCCAGTGTCCGTGCTGCTGTTTTCCACATGTTCCACTAAAAATCTCAGTTTTGTTGACTTTTTAAAGTCAAACAGGTTTGGCCCGACATGGCCCTGCTGAAAAAAACACAATAGAAAATGTAATGGTTTTAATGGTTATAGTGGGAGTTGTATTGGTTTTAATGGAAACTATAATGGTGTCTACTGGTATGTGATGGATTCACAAAACACACTACAAAGAGGAATTTATTAATGGTTTTACTGGAAAAAGCTAATGGTACATAATGGTATTTTAATGGAAACCATTGGAATTTCTGTGATGGTTTCTATTGGGCTTCTATTGTTTTTTTTTTAGCAAATGACGACTGCTTGATTTTTGTCTGTACTATCGCTTTAAGTTGTCTTTCCTGACGCTAAGGACAGCATTGCCCTCTGTCAATGAGCTGTAGCAAACCCTCTCCCCTAATGAATGGGTGGATGTGTTTATATCATGGGTTATTATCAAAGCATGACTCAGCCGTTTATCTTCTTTGCCCAGTTTTCTTTTTTTCTGGCTCATGTTCTCACATTATGTCCTGTTGTATTACATTTACTCGATTCTTGCTGTAGGCTACTCTGCAATCTGCAAAATGTAATAGCTACTAACTCTAGTTATGTGCAGTAATAATAGTGATGCTGGCCTCGGAGTCGCTGTTTTTTCCTCTAAATGCTCTGTTGGAATGTAATGCTGTGCTTAGATGTGCAGAACTAGAAATACATGTCTCTTTTTTCTTTTTCTTTTTTTTTTTTTTTGGTTTAAGATGACAGCTACAAGAATTTATTTATGCTGGACTCTTCTGTTATTATCAACAAAAGTGTCTTTCTTTGGTTTTGTGGCATGTAGCCGTCCTGTTGTTTTCTTCTCTCAGTCTGTTCTTGAACGGTTTGATCTCGTGAGGATTAGTTGCTCTGGATAACCATGAACAATAGAAGTCATCTGTGTGTGGCAGTATCACACTTTGTGTGTGCGTGTGTGTGTGTGATTCTCCATCACTTTTGGGTGGGCTTCATACTTACATTTAGTCATTTAGCAGACGCTTTTATCCAAAGCGACTTACAAATGAATGGCTTCATCCGTCCAGACTTTATACTCTTTCATACATGACTGTTTGAAAGTTTTTTCCCCTCAAGGAAATTAATACTTTCATTCAGTAAGGATACATTTAACTGATTAAAAGAGACAGTAAATACATTTATAATATAGCAAAAGATTTCTCTTTCAAATAAATACTAATAAATGTTAATGTGAACTTTATATTCATAAAAAAAATGCATCACGGTTTCCACAAACATATACCAGCAGAACAACTGTTTGCAGCTGATAATAATCATAAATGTTTCTTGAGCAGCAAATCGGCATATTAGAATGATTTCTGAAGGATCATGTGACACTTGAGTAATGATGCTAAAAATTCAGCTTTGCGTGACAGAAATAAATTACATTTTACAATATATTCACATAGAAAATGGCTATTTGAAATTGTAATAATATTTCACAATATTACTGTTTTTTCTCAATTTTTTTAACAAATAAATGCAGCCTTGGTAAGAAAAAGAGACTTATTTAAAAAAATAAATAAATAAAAATCGTGTAGCTCATGGACCTTAAAGTTCTGTTTTATTTAAGCATCAGTTTTGTCTCAGATGTTTAAGACAGACACAAATATGTGAATAGTCATCATACAGTAATAGACCTATAAAATGAATGTCGAGAGCAGTTCAGTTAATTGGATGAGACATGTTTGAGTTCATACTGAGATCTCTGACTTAGGAATGCAGACTTTGGGATCTTGGCAAATCTATGCACAGTTTGAGATGTTATTGAGATCTCTTTGAAGACACACGTGAGATTACAGGGTTTTTTTCCTGGAGGAACATCTGCACTCTTAAAAATAAAGATTCTTTACTTTCATCTGTGGTTTAATAAAGAACCTTTAACATCCTTGAAACTTTTACATTGCATAAAAAGTTCTTTATAGTGGAAAACGGTTCTTTAGATTATTAAAATGTTAAGAAAAATTGTTCTTTTAAGTTAACTGTTCACTGAAAGGTTCTTTGGGGAACCTAAAATGGCTCTACTATGGCACGATATGGACTTTTGTTGTTTTTGAGAAGAGGCAGGAGGAATCAGCAAGGCCTTCCATTTGCTCTCATTTTAATTTTACAGCTGTCTTGGAGAAACGGTTGAAATATTAAAGAGATCGCTGGTGATTTTTCTTGCAGGTGTGTGTAAGTGAACATGCTCTGAAGAATACGAGAAAAGACAATCAAACATCCGTGAAGAATCCCACAGCAGCCAATTAAAATGCTGCCCAACTGAGAAGACAATTTCCTCTGGGTGAGTCAGTGTGTGTCCATGCTCTCTTAAATTAGGGGAATGTTGTTCCTTTTGATGTAATGAAAAGCTGGAAATCTCAAATCACTGTTGAAGAAGAAAATCAGACATCTAAAGCAGAATAAATCCGTCTCATATAACCGAGATTGTGTCCATAAGCTGGTGTCACAGCAGGAGGTCAAACCCTCGTCCAGTTCATTTACTTTCAACCTGCACACATTCCATATTTCATTAAGAACATTCCAGAATCATTCCCAGACATTCCAGAACCTGCAGGGTTCAGTCACCGCTGCCACTCAATGTTACCATCGGAGTGAAAAATCACAAATGAGGTTTATGTCTATTGTTGCCTGTAAAAGATATTTCTCCTGAGAAAATAACTCCAATACTATCCCATCTATGTCCTCTGATTCAGAAGTGATCTCAGCAGTGTCTCAAACTGTACTCAAGATCCCAAAGGCTGCGATCAAAATCCGGAAATCTCAAAAGGAACTCAAATTTTTAAATTCTTCCAGGAGAAAATGATCAGCGCTGCTCTTCACATTCATTTTTTAGCTTATTTTAATTATTATTTATATACTATTATAATATTTTTTAAAGTTTATAGTAGTTTTTTATGGTTTAATTTTAAATTAAGTTTTAGTAATTGTGCTTTTTTTTTTTTCCTTTTTTTTTTATAGAGCTTTAATTTTTATTTCAGTTTTATTACTTCGACTTATTTCTATAAGCTTGTTTTTGCCACAGGATAAAAGAAAAAAGTAATTGTGATTTTTTTTTTTGTTTGTTTTTTTTATCTCTCAAGTCTGATGCTTTTTTTCCTCACAATTCAGACTTTTCCTCACAAGTTTACATCTCGCAATTCAGTTTTTGTTTCCACCATGGAATTATTTTATTTTATTTTTAAGTAAAAATCTTTTTTTCTGACTTTTTCCCTCAGATTTGCGAATTTAATAAAGTTTGAATCTCACAATTCTAAGAAAAAAAAATAGAATTGAATTCTGAATATAAATTCAGAATTGTGAGGAGCTTATATTTTGCAATTCTGCAATTCTGACTTTTTTTTTCAGAATTGCGAGGAAAAAAGATGAGAGAAAAAGTTGCAAAAAAAGTTACCTTTATTTGTTTTTTATTCTGTGCTGGGAAACAGGCTTCAATATTTTTTTAATTAGATGCATTTCTAATTTCTGTTTACATTTTTTAAATTGCATTTTAAACTAATATTTGTAGTTTTTTTCTTTCAGCATTCTTTCAATTACCGAAAACAACTAATATTTTTTGTTAACAATAACACCTCTGACAACTATGGACTCATCTGTGTATTTTTTTTATTTCTCTTAGGAAATTGTAATAACTAATAGTACATCTTTGGATTTTATTAACATACAATGACAACGGTCACCTGAGACGCAGGTTAATAATATCATTAATACATAAACCGAAACTGAGCCACTTCTGTGAAAATAAAACGTCCTCATTCTTGTACAGGACCTAATGACTTGTTGCACGTTTCCGTGCGTCATTTTTCCTTGATTATGATGACACTCCCCAGCTTAACGCATAATTAGGCACTCAAACACACACATCATCATGCCCCTCCTCATTAACTTCCTTCCTGCTTCCTGTCCAGCTGACCCTTAAACAGGAAGTCTGATGATTCTGTTGGACTATAACAGTTTGGCATCATAATCGACCTCACATAAACACACACAAACATTCCTAAGCATATTATTTCTAAGTTATTTATTTGGTGAAATCACAAGCGTTAAATGATGCTCAAGGTTCTTTTTACCCAACTAAAAGTTAAAGGCCGACATTCAAACTTTTGACTGGTAGTCAGCAGGTGGAGATTTATCTTAAGGCAACTCTTGCATCTCACGAGGTATAGATGGCAGTTTGTCAGCTGATCATTTGATTGACAGCGGGAGTGTGGACGGTGACTGATCCGTCTTAGAGAGAGTGAGTCAGGGTGAGAGGTTGTTCACGATGGACCGTCACCGTGGCGATGGTGAGGCTGATGACATCACAACCGGTCAGTTATGGGAAGCTGTAAATGACACCTGACCTTTGGAGAGCAGAGGTCAGCGCAGGCGTCATGAGAACCTGCCGTGTGTGTTTAAATCGTCACGTGGCAGATGCATTAAAGAAATGTTTTAGCTTACAAATATCGTAAAGGGATAGTTCACCCAAAAATTTTAATTCTGTTATTATTGTGTTTCAACACAAAAGAAGATATTTTAAAGAACGTTGGTAATGAAACAGTTGCCAGTAGCCATTGACTTTCATGATATTGGAAAAAATACTATGGAAGTCGAAGGGGACCGTCAGTTTACCAACTTGTTTGAAAACAGTTACTGTTTCTGCAATTGCGTTTAGTGACACTAGATAAAATGCTTTAAATGAAAGCTTAGAAGCATTAAAAGCTAATTATTACCTAATTATTAGGTTATTTTCACATAAATATAAATTTTTCCAACCAAACACCATCTTTTTGTGTAACTTTTTTAACTATGCATCTGTTATTTGACTTTGTACTACTAGGAAAGGTATAAAGACTACTAGTTTGTGCTCATTTTTTATGTGTTTCATTTTCATTATGTATTGTTTTTCTCTCTCTCTCTCTTTTCTTCTATTTTCTCCCTGGCTGCACTGTTGTGATGTTGTTCAAAACAAAATTAAAAAGAAATTTAGCAGGTGGGGAGTTAAAAAAAAAAAAAAGTATTTTTATGAATCTTTTAATATTATCTTCAATGTCTTTTTTTTTACAATAAAAATATGTTTAAGAAAAAAATAATTATGTAATCTAATGCAGTTAGGTTCATTAAGTCATATTAATATACACACACACACACACACACATATATATATATATATATATATATATATATTTGACTTGATTTGATCAGTTAATTTAGGCCCATATTTTTTGTCTACTTGACATTTTTGCTAAAATGAAAATGAAAAAAATAAAATAAATGTTTACTGGAATATACATATATGTATATATGTTGAATGGAATGTATACTGTGTATATATATTGTGTTTGTGTGTGTGTGTTTACTAACTTTTTAAAACTTTTCTAATTTTTTAGTCAAAAAATGAAATACAACTGAATAAAAACTATATAGACATAAAAAAATACTAAAAATGTCAAAAACACACAACAAAATTCCTAAAACTTGAACTTAAATTTAAAAAAAAAACTAATAGTATCTCAGTGGTGCTAAAATAACACTGTGGTGTAAAATAATGATCTATAATCATTGTGTATTGGTTTCTATATGTGAGATTTGTTTGTTTATGTCAGTATGTGTGTAGGGTGAGAGGTTGTTCTTTCTTCACATTCTTGTTCCTCGTTTCTGTCTCTCTCTCCCCCATCCGTGTCTTGGAATGTCTGCCGACGGGTCTTCCATTGTCCTCATCCATATGGCCACATTATGGGGTCCTGTCACCAGGCAACTGCAGGTTCTTTTGCGGTTGCCATGACGAAGATTCTTTAATGACGTCGTCGCTGCCCCCATGCGCCTCTCTTCATTATGGATGGAAGGTCCTTTTAAAAAAGTCTGGCACCTCCCCCGAGTACCCACCCAAAACACACACACACACACACACACACACACACACTCGTTACTCAGCCTCGTAACCTTCTTAGCTTCCAAAGGGTGACTGGAACTAACAATCCCACAATGGTGGCTGAAAGAGCTGGTGTGGATATTCATACAGGCTCTATTGTGTTGGAGACTGAGAGAGGAGGTTCGGGGGAAGCAGTGCTGTTAACAAACCCATAAACCACAGAAACTCAGGACCACAAGAGTTTGAGCTATAAAATGCTTGGACAAATAATCTAAGAAATTACTTCAGGTGGCAACAACTAAAACTAAACTAGTTTTGTTTAAATGGTATAGTTTTTTTCCATATGAAATAAATTACATTTTATAGTCAGATTAGGTAGAAAAAATATATAGATTTTTGACTTGCATATACTATTTTAATAAATATATTTTTAGTTTATATTAACAGCTAGATTGCATTCATTCATTATGTAAACTGCTGTTTTCAATATATCACCACTAATGTAAAGTTATATATTTGGCTGAATTAGATGAAGTTTTGCGTAAACGTGCTTTGAGAAAATTTGTGATGATCTCGAAAGCATCAAACCAATCAGTCATATTTTGCACTGTATGGTGTTGTTTTTCAGCATAAAGTTACTTTATAGTTGTTTAGTGTAGCAAAGTGTAGAACCTGACTTAAATGTATGAATTTTTAATATCCGTTTTCTGATCATATCCATTTTTTCAGAATTTAGCAATTATTGCAAAGTAAACACCTGATGTATTATTTATAGTAATTTTTTATTCGTTATTTTGTGGAACGAAAACGTATGGATTTTTATATGCATTTTTCTGTCTTTATTTTTTGGAATTAAGATATTGCAAACTAAAAATCTAATAAATTATTTAGTGTTTTTTTTTTATTTTGTTTAAAGAAACATTATTGATTTTTGAATATACATTTTTCTAATGGATATAAAATATGAATCTAACAAAAATAAAATATATATTTTTGGTGCACTGCCAGTGAAAGTTGGCAGTGCAAACAAAAAACAAACTTGAATCCATGTATCTTGTGTTTTTTAAGTAAAACTTAAGTTATTTTTCATTTTACACTGCAGCGTGTCCAGTTCAGTTAACTGGAGCTAACCAGTAAAATCAGGTCATGCAGTTCTTCAGTGTGACTGACGTGTTTTTGCTGTGTTGAGTGGCCATATGACCAGCTAAGCCTTAAGAAACAAGGTTTTGGAAACCCAGGCAACAACAGTTGCACTTCACATCTGACTGTACTCACTTTTCATTTAATAACCACCCAGCATCAAATACTTAGAGCTCATTTGAATAAATTGGTAAGAACCTTCATAGCAACTTCAATGCTAAATATAAGCCTTCATGACTTTGTTTAGCATCAAATCTAGTTAAGAAGCGAACTACCAGTCCAGAAACCGCAGTTTATAGGAAAGTTATAGAACACATTAAGGGTTTTCACAATGATATTGAGCTTGAGGTGACAGTGTACATCACAACTATAACGGACGTATCAAACAAAAACACAAACATTCATATTTGTGTCAAAACTGTAAATGTTTATTCCAAACAACATTCATTTCAAGAATTAAAAAAGTAACAAAAAATAAACATTTCAGACAAGCTGAATAAACTGAACGTAGAGGTCTTGAGTTCAAGAAACATGAAGATGCCCGTCCATGAAGATACTAACCAGCAGGATATTCCCAAAAACAGACTATTTCCAAGCAGACAGAGATCCTGCTGGACTGTATTTCAGCTCTGATGAGCATCATGTGGACGGGTGAGTTACGATTAACCAAGCAGTCAGGAATCGCTTAAGTTTTCCAGATGTTTCTCCTGACAATCCAAGCGTTTAACAAGAGTCTCTGCAAATGTGCCGAAGCAGATTCCTCTACACACTAACACATCAGTAAACATCACAACAGCTATAGCTACTAACTTAATGCTTTTAGTCTTTGACAAACGTTTACAAGCTTACAAACTTCTCCAGGTACCTAAAAGAGATCTGTTGTGAGATTATAGCTTCTCTTTCACTCATGAATATCCTCAATAGGTTTGAAACAGCATTTTTAGCAAAAGCAAAACACCTTATACTAACTTTCATTATGAAAACAAACATTAAATATGCTTAACAGATCATAGTTTATGCTCATTTGCCCATGAGGTTATATGAACATTAAGTATATCAACTTATAATGATCAGAAAAACGTGTATCAACTCAGGAACTGATAGTAAATATTACAAAGAAAAAAACAAGTGAAAGACTGAAATAGCATTTTCTTTTTAAACGTGTTTTATTTACTTAGAAAAATCATTTTTACAGTGTATCAGCAATATTTTTTTTACTTCAAGTTATTATTAAATACATTTCAGCCAATCAGTCCAAAAACAAACAAAAAACGGGCATATATAAATTGATATAATGTTGAACAGATCAGTAGTTAATGCATATTAAAATATGAACATTGTAAAAATGAATGATTCAGGACTATTTCAAAGCATTGCGATGATCTGTTAAGCATTGCATAATGTTTGTTACTATTGTTGAAAGTTATTATAAAACGTCCACCTTTCAGAAATGCATAGGCTATCCTCAAAAGATTGGCGTTCCAATCAGTAGTCCAAGATGCTTAAAAAAAGAAGAACCGAAACATCTGCAGGTGCAACACACAAGACCGCACAAAACAGCCAGTGTAACTGAGTCCGAACAGCGTCTAAACGTAATTCCTCTTGTCATAGTCCCCGTTGGACGTTGCTCTTTTGGTGGGCGCGTATTTGGCCGAGTAGCCTGAGCTCTCGGAGGAGGGACACGAGCAGCAGAGCATGCTTCCCCCGAGCAGCAGCATCGCGGTGGCCGCCCAGCCGATGTACAGCGCCGCGCCGATCTCCCGCTTCTGGGCCGCCGGAACCTGCGGGTTGTAGAAGTCGGAGATGATGTTGTTGGCCATCCAGCACAGAGGCACGAGCATGAAGACGGCGCTGACGATGTAGATGACGCCTCCGACGTTCACCACGCGCGCCTTGACGCTCTCCGTCTTGATGCAGTTGGTGCACTGCGCGCCGGCGATCACCACCATCAGCCCCACGACGCACATGACGGACGAGATGACCGTGAGCGCACGCGCGGCTTGGAGGTCGTGGTTGAGCGCGAGCATGGAGTCGTGCATCTTGCACTGCATCTGGCCGGTGCTCTGCACGGCGCACGACATCCACAGGCCGTCCCAGATGGTCTGCGCCACCACGATGTTGGCCTCGATGAAGGCGGTCACTTTCCAGGTGGGAAGCCCGCAGGCGGTCATCTCCAAGAGCGTGCCAAAGACGCACAGGGTCAGACCCAGGATCTCCAGAGCCGCGGAGGCCATCTCTTTTATTCCTCAGATAGATCTGCGCACCTGTTGAGGGATGTTTGAAAGACTGCGTTCCTCTCCAGAGTCTTAGGTTTTCCTTTCTTCTAACCAAAGTTTTCGACTCTGAACCTTTTTCTTTTCTTTTCTTTTCTGTTCTTTTCTTTTTTCTTGCGTCTCCAAATGTTTCTATCCAAAGTTTTTCTCTCTCTCTCAAATCGATCCAAAATACTGAAGCGCTTTGATCAGGTGGACAGCATCTCTTCGCTGCGTCTCTTCTGCGCTTTGACTAACGGACTTTTCCTGGACTGGGAATAAGTGGAGTGGAATAATAGCGGTACGCCAAGAGGAGGGGTGGAGGGGTGGGTGTGTGTGTGTGTGTGTGTGTGTGTGTTTAAGACTGAAGTGAAACTTTTATCCAATCGCAGGACGGAGCATATGTTGCTCGCCAATGAGAATGCAGAGAAGCTGTGCGTTTGAGTTTGATAGGTATATCAATGAATAAAACAATTTTACTTGACTTAAGGATTTATTTTGAAATATGGATATGCTCAAAGAACTAAACTCCTCTTTATATTGTGATTATTAATGTATACTCTTTTTGTTACTTTTTTCTTTCCTTTCTCTTTCTTTTGTTTCTTTCATACGTTGTAAATGTCATGTTTGTAATATGTCCTCATGGTTTGAATGTTAAATATTCAGCATATACAATAAAAAATAAAAAAAACAAAGTTTGACTTTCATTTCTTATAAAAACAACTATTCAAAATACTGTAAAAAAAAAAAAAATAGAATGCCACTTATGTATACGTTAAATCAGTACCTAAACAAATACAAAATGTAAATATAAAATTAAATATAATAAGAAAATGTAAACAAAAGTTAAAAATCTCAGTTAAATATATATATATTTTTAATTATATATATATATATATATATATATATATATATATATATATATTGTCACGAGTCTTGAAGCGTGTTTAGACATGTTCGCTGAAAGCACTGCAAACCGACAACTCTTAGAAACTGTGACCTGTCTCCGCCATCTTGGCTCGAATTCTCCCCTCTTTCGCAGGACCCTGTCATTGGTATTTGAGCCGTAATGGCTTCCGTTGCGTTGGTCTCTCGTAGGCATTATGGGATAAGGGCGGAATTGCAGCGGTTTCCGGATTCCCTGGATTGGCCTGCTGGGAAGAAAGAAAACAAGGGAGGTGGGAAAAAAAACTCCAGGTTTTTGAGTTTTATCACGCGTTTATAACAGGTAAGGGCTTCTGGCGGCTGAAAAGTTAGTCAAAGTTTCTTCGCGTTTGTATCCGGAAGTGGTAATTCACTTTGTATCAATTCCTGTGTGGCTCCAGTAACTGTTGCATGTCAAAGTTGATGCAAAGTTACACTGAGAAGAAGTTGGGTTAAATAATATAGTTGTATCGCTCGATACTTGGTTTCTCAGTTTGAAACTGTAAGATAACACGCATGTGTTTTGTTTTATTGCGAGTGTGTCAGTTTTAGATGTGCTACGTGCACTTGATGAAGAACATTTTATCAAGCAGGGTGTGGAAGAGGAGGAGGTGTTTTCACTTAAAACGAGGTGCTATAAAAATGTACACAAGGTTATCTGTTGTTTCATTTATAAATTACATTGGAATTTGGCATCGTGAATTTCGAGACGTGTTGCTCAGAAAGGGGTTTGGGGGAGTCGAGGAGCTGATGGCCAGACTTTGACAGTGCATTTCAAAGTTTAATAGCACATTCTCCGCCTGGAACCAACCTCCTCACTTTAACATGGAGCCAACAGTTCGGTGTATGATTCAGTTTTTTGTTATTTATGAGAAAATTCAGACCTTTTTTAGAGAACATTCTGGACCTTTCTCTGTGCTCGGTACAGTTAGTATGTGCTAATAATATAATTGTAATTTTGATTATATATTAGATGGGTGATACATACAAAATTACTATGATATAATTACATTTTTTAATATATTTTTGAACATTTATGTTCCAAATGCTATGGAGGGCTTTATAATAATAGTCAAATAATGGAATGTGTTGATAAAATTAGCAAAATACAGCATAACAAAGGAATATTTGCTATAAATGTAGTACTCAAGTGTTGATCCCCGCCCCAAAAAATTACAATTAAAACACTAGTCCAAAACAATTTCTCAGGGGGTAAAATATGTTTTAAGAATATTTTGCTAATGTTACCGTTTATGACAATGTTATTTCTGAATGTTCTCTGAACATCCCAAATGAAAAAAAACAAAACAAATGTGCATAAACAATGTATAAATAACATTTCAGTGCTATAGAGGCCCAGACAGCTTTGAGTGAGCGTTCTGTTAATGTTACTAATGTTCATAACCTTGAGAGAACCTTACTAGAACGTTGGGTATTTATAAAACAATATCTAGATCAATTTTTTTTTTTTTTTTGTCAAACTGAATAAGAGAACTTCAGGCAGCTTGTATTCATCAGAATTATATCTTTTGGCTCATGTTATGTTAAAATAGCCCTGAACCTGAATAGAAGTGGTCTGAAAGGAAATCCCCACTTTATAATGAGCAGGATTTTGGCAAGACACGTGACAAGTAAACAAGATGAGTTTCTAAATGACTTCTTCATTATGAAGGACTATTAACACTATAGTTTAGTTTAGGACTATAGTTTATTTTCCGTTTTATTGCGCAAATGTGCTTCTTTTGTGCAAATAAGTGTCTTTTGCTTCCTTTAGCAGTCCTGTATAGGTTTGCATTGAAATATTCGACTTTTAGGTGTTGTTTATATCATAAATATATCATTCAGAGCAGAGGAGGAAAGATTCAAAAACAGTGTTTATTTAATTTTTCTGTGCTTATTTTGTGTAAATGAGAAACAATTTGAAGTTGAAACTTAAATCTGGTTAAACGTGTAAAATGTTCAACTATAAAATAATATTTCACAGCATGATGATTTTTTAGAAGTTTGGTGCTCGTGAGATTTTTTGATGGCTTTGAAAGATGTCCAAGGCTGCATTTATTTATTCAGAAATACAGTAAAATCAGTAATATTGTGAAATAATATTACAATTTAAAATAACTTTTCTTTTTTATATATATTTTAAGATGTAATTTATTGCTGTGATGCAAAGCTGAATTTTCAGCATCATTTCTCCAGCCTTCAGTGTCGCATGATCCTTCAAAAATCATTCTAATATGCATATTTTGAAACATTTCTTCTTATTATTATCAATGTTGAAAACAGTTGTGGCGCGTTATATTTTTGTGGAAGCATGGTCCATTCTTTTCTTTATTAATGTTAAAAAGCAGCATTATAAATGTCTTAACACTCTCTTTTGTGCATTTTGCACAATAATTCACTATTTGAAAGCATAAAACGTGCATTATGCATTAACAAGGCTATCGGTGGATTGACACACTTCTGTTAATCGTAAAATCAAGTCCAGTTATCTGCCAATAATCTTGAAATGGTCAGTTAATCTGCAGTATTGCTAGTTTAATGTAAACTCTTTAACTTGGATATCTTGAAACTGAAGACTGTCTCTGCCATCTTGGCTCTATATGTCATCAAAGTTCTTTTGCTCTGTTGTTTCCTCTCTTTTTTTCTCACATTTCATCCCGCACTCCTGTGCTGTATAGATGTGTCATTTCCGCCTGTGTTTGAAAGTGATTCCGTCCTTTGTCTTGAAAATCATTCATCAGAGTCAGAGTCGTAGCCACTCTTCAAAGGTGAAGCAAATTGCGCCAGAGGTCTTGAGGCGCACGTTTCACTCAACTCAAGTGCTGCTTTAAACGGTAGTTTGCTTGTGAAATAGCAGCGCCGGCCATTAGCAAACCCAGCTTTCTGATCCGAGTGACTGTATTTGTGGCGTTCCAGTCACATGTCCCACGAGCTTACAATCCGCTAAGCTCCGTCAGGAATTCTGTTAAGAACCTCAAAACCATTTTTCCCTTTATTGTAAAAACAGTAAATCTCTTAAGTCAGGTCATAACCTACAAAAGGTTGAGGTAGAGTTGAAAGCTGGTGTGTTTGTTAAATCTTGTCTTGGTTTTGAAGTTTAATGTACGTGTTAATGCAAAAAATCACCCTCGGTGTAACCGCTGCGCTGATAATGAGGCCACTTGATTAATCTGCAATGAGTTTATCCTTGCCATAATTCCCAGCCAGCAATAACAAGACCTCCCAGTGTGTGTGTGTGTGTGTGTGTGATAAAATAGGGATTGCAGTGTCCTGTATTATGAAAGCAGCACCGCTACACCCACAATCTGACATTCATCCTAAATTAGTTTCCGTACTTTCCCGAAAAACACTTTGACTCTTGATTTTTCCTGTCTTAGAGCAGAAACACTCATGATCATAAAAATGAGAGCTCAGTCCAACCTTCTTCCTTGTTTTGTACTTATTTTGTGTAAATAAGGTTAGAGCCAAATGGAAACGAAACCTAAATCTGATTTAACATTGTGAAAAATGCTCAAATATTCACAACATTTCAAAGCATGATGATTTTTAGAATAGACCAAAATTGCTGAATTAAAGTGAAGACATTTTTTAAAGAAGTCTCTTCTGCTTACCAAGGATGCGTATGTATGATTAAAAATGCAGTCAAAACAGCAATATTGTGAAATATTATTACCATTTAAAACAACTTTTTATAACGTTTTATATTTGAATATATTGTAAAATGTAATTGATTCCTGTTATGCTAAGCACATTTTTCCTATCTTGGGAGTAGAAACATTCATGATCATAAACATGAAGAACTCAGTTTGACCTTCTTTCTTGTTTTATACTTATTTGGTGTAAATAAGAAAAAAAAAATGGAAATGAAACCTAAATCTGATTAAACATTGTGTAAAATGTTTAAAATATTTACACATTTCATAGCATGACCACTTTTTTGAATAACACATAATTTGCAGAATTTAAGTGAGCATGTATACATTTTAAAAAGTTTCTTTTGCTTACCTAGGTTGCATTTATTTGATTAAAAATACAGTAAAATTGTGAAAATTATTGCAATTTAAAATAATATATAAAATATGTTGAATATATTTTAAAATTATATTTATTTCTGTGATGCAAAGTTGAATTTTTTACTTATTTTGTGTAAATGAGAAAAATGGAAATTTGAAAACTTTACAAAACATTGTATAAAATGTTCAAAATTATGTTGTTGTTGTTTTTTTAATTGCACATATATAATACAATTTAAAAGTTTGGGATCGGTAAGGTTTTGTTTGTTTTTAGTCTGTTCTGCTCACCAGGGATGCATTTATTTGATCAAAAAATATTGCAAAAACAGTTAGATTATGAAATATTTGAGTGAGTTTTCAGCTGTAATATGTGACCCTGGACTACAAAACCAGTCTTAAGAGTTTTATACATCATATGAAAGCTGAATAAATCATCTTTCCATTGATGTATGGTTTGTTACGATTGGACCATATTTGGCTGAGATACAACTATTTGAAAATCTGGAATCTGAGGGTGCAAAAAAAATCTAAATATTGAGAAAATTGCCTTTAAAGTTGTCCAAATGAATTCTTAGCAATGCATGTTACTAATCAAAAACGATGTTTTGATATATTTACAGTAGTAAATTTTCAAAATATCTTCCTGGAATATGATCTTTACTTAATATACTAATGATTTTTGGCATAAAAGAAAAATCAATAATTTTGACCCATACAGTGTATTTTTGGCTATTGCTACAAATATGTCATTTATTCTTATGATGGCAAAGCAGATTTTCCTTGTCTTGGGGGTAGAAACACTCATGATCATAAAAATCCGTCAGTATTACAGCTGTTAGGCTTTCACAGTGACGACTTCCAGCCCACTGTCTCTGAATTGAACACACTTCCCAAACCCCATGAAGTACACCAGAGTGTGTGTGTGTGTGTGTGAGAGCTCTCATTTATGGGGAGTGGTGAAAATGTAGGAAAGCGTTTCCAGGAAGATGAAAGATAAACAGCATTGTTCCCTCCCTGTCGTCACCCCTCGCTCTCCTCTTCATGTCTAACACACTCCAGCGTCTCAGAACAGTTTGTTCCCCATCAACATCATCAGCCCGACCCAATGCAGATCTGATACAGTGTCTCAGAAGATCAGAGAGATGGAGAGCGTCAATCAGTAGCGCTTTCATGCTTTCATTGAATGTGAATGTTTCATTTGACTGTAATGTGAATTACAGTAATTTTATTGGCCATCTGCTGAATTTAAGATTCAGTGACCAGTATTTTTAGTTTTTGATTTTAGAATTTGTATTCATTTGTCGTGTTTTGAGTGAAGATTGTGTAAATTTAATTGTCATTATGTTTTTATACAACATACACTCTTAAAAATAAAGGTGCTTCACGATGCCATAGAAGAACCTTTTTGTCTAAATGGTTCCATAAAGAACCTTTAACATCTGAAGAATTATTCTTCAGATTATTAAAAAGGTAAAAAAGAGATGGTTCTTTAAAGAACCTTTGACTGAATGTTTCTTTGTGAATGTTTCATTAAGAAATAAAAATTAAAAAAAGAAGAAGTGAATACTTTAATTCAGCGAGAATTGAGCAAAAGTGACATTATAGACCTTATTAATATAATTCTAATATGCAGCAAATCAGCATATTGGAATGATTTCTGAAGGATCATGTGACACAGTTTTTTGGAGTAAATGGAGTAAATGTTGTGTTGGAGTAAAAGTGTTGAATACATATTTTTTTATTATTATTTTTTACATGTTTTTTTTTAGCATTATCATAGCCACCCTTTTCTTTAGATATTTAAGATAAATCTAGAAGGACTTCCAAAAGACTTGTATTTATTTATTTTGTTCGTTGTGTTTTATCAATATTTTTTTCTTTTAGTCGTGTCGTCAGACAGAAGCAAAATGTCGCAGTCTGGAGAAAAAGGAAAGGTAAGATTCCTACACTCGTTTAAAGGCGAAGTGTGTAATTGTTTTGTATATTAAAATATTTAATGTTCATAGTCACTATAATTAAGTCATTGATAATGATATGTCAACTTCTGACTTAACCAATGGTGTGAGTTTGGGGGCGGGACTGTCTGTTTGCTTAACCAATAGAAGATGAAGGGAGTCTTTGGAAAATCTGTTGTTGTTGTTGTTGTTGTTGTTATTATTATTATTTTGTTATTCTATTTGGTGCCGCAAAAGTTACACACTTCACCTTTAAGTATTAAACATTTCCATATTAAACTTTTTTTGTCTTGGTGTAACCGTTCTGATGTGTGGTTCTAGTTCCCTGATGCTGCAGGATACGTGGGATTTGCCAACCTGCCCAATCAGGTTCACAGGAAGTCTGTGAAGAAAGGCTTTGAATTTACACTGATGGTTGTAGGTGAGGAACATATAAACACACACATGGATTCAGACAGACAGACAGACACTGTGCTTTTAACCCGGTGTTATTTATCATCTTAGGAGAGTCTGGTCTTGGTAAATCAACCCTGATCAACAGCCTCTTCCTGACTGACCTCTACCCAGAGCGCTATATACCTGGAGCGGCAGGTAAAACACACACACACGGCTCTCCTGAGGTCTTCATTAACTCTACAGGATATTGTGTCCAAGACTGAATTGATCCCTAGCAGTCATGAGAAAAGCCTCTTTAGATGAACCTCATTTTGACCCGAAAAATATGTGAACATGTAAAACTGTCTGAATGCCATTACATGAGATAACGAAATATCAAAGAATGCTTTAATTACAAGGCTTCTGCAGGTCTTACAAAAGGTCTTAAAAGTCGTAATTCACCTTTCAACAAATTAAAGCTTTAAAAAGGTCTTAAATCAGAGTAGAAAGTCTGAACTTCATCACGTTTATGCCTAAAATAAGAACAAATATCTGTCAGTAGGGTATGAAAACTTGTTTTCCCTTTAAATTTCCTTTACGTGGTCTTAAAGGGTCTTAAATTTACCTTTATACAACCATATGGAAGCCCTGTAAATAAAAACAGACAAGCACAAACACGTTTCAATAAAACATTTCACAAATAGAGGTCTGTTATGTTCTAAATGACACTTATATTATACTAATATATAATATAATATATTGTAATATATTGCATATTTCACCTAATGCAATAAAGGAAGACATTTTTAAATGTGCCTTAAGTGTCCAAATATTTTTTTGCTTAAAATAATATTTTCTGTAATATATTTATTGCATATTTTGTCTAATGCAATAAATTAAGACATTTTTAAGTGTGCCTTAAGTGTTCAAATGCTTTTTTGCGTAATGATGTTGCTCCTGGTGGAATGCAGAACATTTCTGATTTAGATGCTCAATGCATGTAAAATCCCTTCAAATCCCTCTGTTGGGCACTTTGTCTATGAAAGCGCTCTAGAGTAAAAGGTTGTTTTCAAGAAAGTAATCCCATCTGTCGCCCAGGGCCTCCTCCCAAAGGTTCTCAGAAAATGCTTTTCACGGTGCATCAATAAATCATTAGTGTTTTTAATTTGATTTGTCTTTATGCTCCGCCTCAAGTGTTTCTCTTTTTTTCTGTAAACTTGCGTGTTTTTGTTCTGATGGGATGTTGTTGTACTTGCAGAGAAAATTGAGCGCACGGTCCAGATTGAAGCGTCCACGGTGGAAATCGAGGAGAGGGGAGTGAAGCTCCGCCTCACTGTGGTGGACACGCCTGGATACGGAGACGCCATCAACAGCCAGGACTGGTCAGTGTGAGCTAAATCAGACCAAACCTCCCTTCATCTTCAGTTAGAAGAATGAATCATACTTCAAATATTATTTTTCATTTATTTAAAATTCGTTTATTATTATTTTATAATTCTGAAAGTGGTACGGTAGGGTTAGTCGTTATTAGTTTTTTTTTTTTTTTTTTTTTTGACATTTCTGTCTTCTGAGCCATATATTTATTTCCAAATTTGATGTTCTTTATGATTGTGTCAGCTGTCCCATGCATTATCATTTTCCCTGTAAATTATTGGTGGTAGATAATGACGGGATATTTGCAAAGCGCAGTACACCTGCTGCAATTACATGCTGTTGCAGTTCAAAACACAGTATGCTTACATTTGCTAAAAATTTAGAGGCGTTTACAGTGTTTCTGTGTTGCATTATTGCATTAGTCCAAATTACATTTTATTACTTTGTCATTACTCTCTTGTACAGGATTGGACACATTTCTTAGTATTTGTTTTGTTTTGAAATGTCACTTGCTCTGTGATATTTTGTCTAATGCATTGAAATTAAGACATATTTAAGTGTCTTAAGTATCCAAATGCTTGTGTACATATGATTGGGTCATTTTCTTCACACACAGTTTATTGCAGAACAGCATTTCTTTGTTCTGACATTTTTGTGCATTTAAAAAATGCTAGATGGACCACCGATTTAGGCATCTTGTCATGCAGTTTTAAAATTTTGACTCTTTTAACTTGACTGATGCATCTGAGAAATGCAATGCTCGTGGCAGAATTAAAAAAAAACTCATTTTGATGCATTTAGAGATATTATGTTTTCTATCATTCAACAGCTAAATCACACTCACAGCATGCTTAAAATAAGTAGATCTTGACTTGGCGCCATCTTGACACATCCCTAGTTTTTTTTTTTAACATAATGTGTTTACTCTTAAATGCAGTTGCATTGGTGCTGCTGTTGTTCTGCATCAAAATTTCCCTTAGATACTAGCTGTTTATTATTACAGATATCTACCATAAAAGTATACCTTGCATATAACTATGACCTCTTTAATGGAAGACTGGACTGATTATTAATTTAATACCCCATGTTTTGTGTTTGTGTCTCTGCATAGCAGAGATTATTTACATTATGGCACTTGACTGTAGACTGGAGGCAGCTGTTGTCTCTTGTTGCTCTATTGGTCATTGAGCCTTGCTAAGGAATGCTGGGAACGTCCTGTTTGAAAGAACAATATCCTCCCCATCTCTCACCCACAGACTTTTCAGGCTGATAATGAAAATGTGCCATCCACGTTACCTACCTACCGTCATATCACATCTTCTTCTCCTTCAGCCTCTCGATAAGGCTGCGGTGTCAAGGCCGATTCGTGCATGTCCTCTATCAGAAGACACAGAAGTGGTTTAGTTCTGGTTAGGGGTTTAGTTTAGTTTAGTTTAGTTTAGTGTGTGATGTTTAGATAATCTGGAGACTTTAGAGCAAAAGGGAAGCTTGTGGCGAGACTTTAGAGAACTGAGAGTTGACGCATATCAGGGTCATTGTAGTTAACTAAAACTTAAAATAAAAGCATAAAAACATAAGTTTTACTTGGGGAAAAAAAAGGAAACTGAAACAAAACAATTTATAAAAACGTAATATATT
This sequence comes from Onychostoma macrolepis, assembly GCF_012432095.1. Lineage (NCBI taxonomy): Eukaryota > Metazoa > Chordata > Actinopteri > Cypriniformes > Cyprinidae > Onychostoma > Onychostoma macrolepis. The sequence goes on from NC_081162.1 coordinate 26,061,715, forward strand.
TTAAAGAATTATTTCAGTTTGTTGCCATGTCAGGATTTCTCATTTTTAGTTTTAACTTGTAAAAAACACATGTAAAATAAATATTGAAGATATATTGATGTTTTTTTTTTTTTACTTGAAATAAGATAAACTTTTACCTAAACAATAAAACATATAAACTTAAATCATTTTTTTCAACTAGTTGCCAAAGCAACAGTTCTCATTTTTATTTAACTTGATGTACTAAAAATCTTATAAAATATAAAAATGTTAAACTTTTTTTTGTTTTTAACTAGCCAAGGGAACAATTCTTATTTTTATTTATTTAACTTGATGTACTAAAAACTAAAATGAAAACCATAAAAAAAAAATAAAAAAAACATTTTTACTTGAAAGAAATTAAATGTTAACTGAAACAAAAATATATAAAAATATACATAAAACTTTTTGATTTTCTTTGTTATTTAACCTGATGTACTAAAAAACTGAAATAAAAATGATCAAAAACTGTATAAATATGTTTAAAAAAATAACAAAAACATAACTAAATTGCTAACATTTACTTAAATTTAAAATAAAAAAAGAAAGTATAAAAATAAAAACTAATTCAAAATATTATTAAAGTCTATAATAAGATCTCAATGACAATAAGTTAACACTGGTGCATGTGGTCCGTCTATACTGGACAGGAACCTGTAAACATGATGTTTTGATAAGCTTTATTTGGACAAAGTGGTTGTTTGTTCATTTCTAAAGTGCATCCTGATATCTCATGATTAGATTATGCTTTTGTTCGGCTGAGATCCGTATCCGATGCATGTTTAATACAATCATAAGCTTTTATGTCTGAGTTTTTCCTTTCAGCTCGTTCTCTGATCTCTGCTGTATTCTGTTCGACAGCTTTAAGACGATCATCCAGTATATTGATAATCAGTTTGAGCGATACCTGCACGACGAGAGCGGCCTGAACCGCAGACACATCGTTGATAACAGAGTACACTGCTGCTTTTACTTCATCTCTCCGTTTGGACACGGGTAAAACTCCTGCACAAGTTCTGCCTTTCATCATCAGTCAATAAAACATGTTATTCATGCAGAAAGTGGCTTTAGCCTTCAATTAAGGCCTGTTTGCAGCAGAAGTGATGCATTAAAGCAACATGAATCACCAACAAAAACCACAGGTGGAACTTACACCAAAACATTGCACTTTAAAGATTAAGTTCGAAAGTGATGTGAATTGTGAAAAGAACAGCATTTATTTGAGAGAAATTTTTGTAACCTTATAAATGTCTTTACTTTCATTTTTGTTCGATTTAATGCATCTTTTCTGAATAACAGTCTTAATATCTTTCAAATTTTACTGACCCTAAACGTATGTGATTTGTGCTTCTGTGTGCTTGTTTTTTTTTCCCAGCCTGAAGCCTCTGGATGTTGAGTTTATGAAGGCGATCCACAGCAAAGTCAACATCGTTCCTGTGATCGCCAAAGCCGACACGCTCACGCTGAGAGAGAGAGACCGTCTCAAGAGAAGGGTGAGGATCTGACTCTTTCTGTCTAGAGCACAGCTGATCATTTGACCTATGACTAGTTGACAATAAGCCACAAAACTAACAACAGATGTTATATTTGATCATCTTTGGAGTTGATTCCAGCTTGTGCTCTTTAGGATAATGAATAACACACTTGTGACTGGTGCGTTGAGTGTTTGGTGATCAGACGGTGTGTTACTGTAGGGTGGGGTGTGTACATGCATTCATGCATTGTGACATTCCTGGCAGTCTGGCATGGACACAAGTATAGAAAATGACACGCTGGCCATGCACTGTATGTGCTTTAGTGAGCAGTTCTTATGGACAATAGTGTTCTCCTTGTGAAGTCTGCAGATGTTTCCCTTTAACACACACAGAGAATCGCACACCCGCTGGATTGTGTCTGAAGCTGGGTCAGGTGTGTGTCGACCTGCACGCTCCGCGTCTTCCTGCTGATGTGCTCCGCAGGTTAAGTGGGACGGTGATTATGTGGCGTGTATCTGGCTCCAATTCTTTGGGATGTTATCTGTAGTCCCACAGGAAGTGCTCAGATCAACATGAGCACTGGAGCTTGTTCAGCATTTCTGCTGCTGTTTTGAGCACAATTATTTTAATTATCGCAAATGGTGGAGGTTTATTTAGCCATTTTTAGAATCATACTCCACCTCTGTTTAACTTAAAACTTTCAGTTTCATTATTACTTTATTACTCATCCCTCCATTTATGTGGAGGATGAGTATCATCCCAAAAACACAGATGTGAAGCTTTGAAGCATTGTTTAGGTGCATAAATTATATACCCACTAACATTCAAAACTTTGGGGTCGGTAAGATTTTTTAAAATGTTTTTGAAAGAAATCTCTTCTGTTTACCAAGGTTGTGTTTATTTGTTAAAAAAATCCAGTAAAATCAGTAATATTCTGAAATATTATTACAATTTAAAATAACTGCTTTCTATGTGAATATATTTTAAACTGTAATTTATTGCTGTGATGCAAAGCTAAATTTCCAGCATCATTACTTCAGTCTTTATTGTCGCATTATCCTTCAGAAATCATTCTAATATGCTGGTTTGCTGCTCGAGAAACATTTCTGATTATTATCTGATTATATGCTGAAAACAGTTGAGCTGCTTCATATTTTTGTAAAAAAAAAATAAAAAAAAACATGATAAATTTTATTAAAAGTATTAATTTATTTCAAAAAGTCTTATTGACCCCAAACTTCTGAATGGTAGTGTATCATAAATGAGGCTAAAATTATTATTCATTTAGTGCAAATTCACCTTAATTTGGATCCTTATTGTTTATGTCAGTTAAAAATACTTATCTGATTTTAAAAATAAACTACACCATCCGGTAGTTATATATAATTATAAAGATACTGCTCTGTAGTGAGCTATTTTGTGTTAAAACGTGTAGTGTGACTAATACTGTTTCAGAAGTATATCATGGCTATAATTTAAGTCAGCAACACGTAACTTGGTTAACTATAGTAGTTACCTTAACACTAGTTATTTTAATCTTTATAGAAGAAAAATGTGCTATATACTCATTGTGTTGAAGTCTTCTGCCTTTCCCTGTAGCTCGGCATGTTGCACGTTATTAGATTTTACATGACAAAAGAGTCGTAACGAGACAGTAGTGAAACAATTTGTCCTCCGTCCCCTGCATTCACTAACCTAAACTACCGTTAAACCCCCAGACACCTGCTGATCAGTGACTTTCACTAGTATGAACAACAACAAAAAAGCCCAGTAGTTACTGAACTCTTCTCGTTTATGTCTTGAGTTTAAGGGTGTTCTGATTAGTCATCCCAATTTGCCTCTGTCAGCGTCTTTTATGTGTCTTGCATGTAAACATCGCCTCATTACTGAAAATGGTCAGTTTTAGATAAGGCTGATGGAATCTAGCCCACATCCTGCAATCATTGCATGAACGTCTATCTAGGTCGCAAGGAAAGATCAGTTAAACCTTCTCCACCACCAGCCGTTTCAAGCTAAATGACCCAAACAGATGACCTGAGTGTGTGTGTTCTTTGCTCTACAAATGTGGGGTTTTTGGTTTGATGTAATGATGTCAAATAGAAATAGTTCACACAGAAAAACACAAGAAACGTTTTCACTCTTGATCCAATGCACTTCCGTGATGGCTCAGAAAATCACAGGACTTCATTGCCTGTGCTGGTCCATTTTTAGACATGGCTTTGGACACTGAATGCTTGTATTTTTAGTAGTTCCTGTTATTCGCCTGCTCCTTAGACGCCATTTTTCTCTTCCTGCAGGTAATTTCAAAACACATTTTGATCCACATTCCCACATTGCTGTGTTTAATAATGCCTGTTGTTGTTTTAAAGGGAGAGTTCATCAAAAATGAAAACTAAATCTTTACTCGCTGTCATTTTTCAAACACTTTTTGTTCTTCACAAAGGAGATGATTTGGAGAATGTTTATGATGCTTATTGTTCATACAATGAAACTGACAGCATATTAACATATTAATTAAGCTCCAAAAAGGACCAGAAATACCATAAAGCACTATAAATGTATAGTCTATAAAGCTTATGCACTTTATTCCAAGTTTTTAAGGTCATACGCAACCGTTACACATTATACAGACATTAAATTGATCAAAAGTGACAGTAAAGACATTTATAATGTTACAGAAGATTTCTGTTTCAAATAATCGCTGCTCTTTTGAACTTTGTACTCATCATAGATTTCTGAAAAATAAAATTTATTACAGTTTTCACAAAAACATGAAGCAGCACAACTGCTTTCAACATTGATATTAATCAGAAATGTTTCTTGAGCAGCAAATCAGCATATTAGAATGATTTCTGAAGGATCATGTGACACTGAAGCCTGGAGGAATGATGCTGAAAATTCAGTTTTGATCACAGAAAGAAATTAAATTTTAAAATATATTGAAATAGAAAAAAAGTTTTTTGAAATTGTAATAATATTTCACAATATTGCTGATTTTACTGTATTTTTGATCAAATAAATGCAGCCTTGGTAAGCATAAGAGACTTTTTTTTTCTTTTTTTTTTTTAAGTCTATTTTTGTTTTTTAAAGAGGACCGTAAATTCTTTCTTCATGGAACAGCCCTAAATTTAGGTCCTTCTTCACGAGAAATATTTCTCCTCTCTATCGCTGTCCAATCTCATTCTCACTAAATAATGACAGAATTTGCATGTTTTTCCGAACTATTGTTTTAAACTATTCCCTTTACTGTTGCTGAGAAACCCAAGACTACTTGAAACTTGATTGTTTAGAACTTAATTTTAGGAAATTGCTCCATCGAACCTGAATGTTAATGTGAATGAATTGGAGGAAGTTTAATGCTTGTTCTTTTCATTGGTACCGCCACAAATGCTTGAATCCTTTTTTTCTTTCTTTTTTTTTATTGCATTATCAGAAAAGGACAAACACACCCTTCAAATTTTTCTCTACCTTATCTTTTCCCAAGAAGACTGAGGTAAACTCTTGGATGCAACGTGGAAGTGCAAGTCAGCAGTTTAGTATTTCCCGCTCCCATTCATGATGCCGGTGAAGGTTCCCAAAATCCTGCCGTAAGCTTGACAAATGACCCATTGTGTCCTCGCGGCCTGACTGATATTTATGTTTGATTTTCACCCTCACTTTCTCACCGTGATAGCTTCGCTCTCATTCTCTCACAGGACTGCTCTGCGATCTTTCTCGCACCATCATGAAAGGGGGAAGCAGCTTGTGTAGAACAATATGGCCTTCCTGTAATGTGTCAGGCCGATTGGCAGGGAAAGCCGGGTCAGCGGTGTGCAGGACTCTTATCTGAGACCAGCGTGAGGTCATAAAACCCTGAAACTTATAAAGTACTCGAGGGACGTTTAGGTAGCTCTCACTTCCTGCCGTAACAGTAATATATACCGAAGAGCAGCAGATCTTGTCCGTGTGAGAAGGAAAGCCGAACTGACGCACATCTGGGCGCGTATTCTCTAGTAGAGTTGAATGCGATTCCCACAGGCCAGATTGAAGGTGCGCTTGGAGGGTTGCATTGTTGTGTTTATGTGAATTTGAATGTTATTGTTGATGTTTGCCATGCTGTGATCCCCATCACGCTCATATCTCAGTCTCCAAACTGTCAAAGCTTTCCTCTCTTTGTCCTCTTGGTTGGCTCAGTGAGAGAGACGTACGAGCGCTGTATGCGTGCGAGATCGTGCCCTTGCCAACCGTTACCAGCCTTGTTGTTTTGAAAAACACAGTGGGGTCAAAAAGTCTGAGAGCACTTCTGAATATGCATTATTATGAAATATATTGTCAGCATTGCAGTTTGAGTGAAAAAGATCAAGTTAACAATGTCGTCTTATTTGGTTGGCGTCGCTTTTTCTTTAATAGCATCAGCTCAGACATTTATGATCATTCTGTGGAAGCAAGAAATCTGAGTCATATACATGCCATTACATATATAATGTAATTGATATTTATGTAATTACCTATATACATTAATTATAACTGAATATTTAGTCATTTTATTATTTAAATACTTTATATTTAAACACTGTGCTTCAAATTTTCTGCTTATTTTTTACTTTAAAAATTATATAGCAACTTAAATTTAATTTATATATGTATATTAATGGTTTTGTGGTCATATGGTCATTGTCTAAACACAGGGCTTTGGTGTTAAACTTGTTGTTTACTGTACAGTGTGTGAAACTCTTATTTGTGGTTTGACAGAGCTGAGAGGTCACTTTGTTTTCAAGGCCAAGTCTTCGTTTGACATTCATCTGATGTCGTTATCATGTCATACTCAACCGCAGAAATTAAAACGGTCAATATCTCATGGTTTGGATATGTCCGTCTCCACATTCTTCTCTTAAATGAGAGTGTGGTTATTTATTTGTGTTCTCAGGCAGAATGATTGCATCCTGGAATTGCAGCTCACGCACTTCATATAAAACAATAAATAGCCAGTACCGGTCACATACGCTTTCAGTGACCATGGCTTGACCTTTATTTAACACTTCAGTTGTTATATGTTTTTTTTTTTTAAAGAACAGAGTAGGTAAGAGCCATAAGACTTGTACCACCTACAATCCTTCTTGTACCAATCAAATCCTGTTTACGTTCCTGTTTAATCCTGTCTTCTCTCAAAGAAGCGCATACACTTTAAGGTTTTTAATTTAAAGGAAAAATTCAGCAAAAAATCTTTTACGTTTTTGTAGGACACACAATGCATGTTGCACTGGTCTCACTTTTTAATGCAAGTCTTTCAAGCTTCAAAAGGACACGAAAAGCACGATGAAAGTAGTCTAGAGTTAAACAATGAATAACTGAATTATGAATCATTTAAATAATGAATAATAACATAAATTTCCATCTGTTCCTCACACAAAGCTATCAGAAATTCAACTTCAGAACTTCAGAAATCCATGAAATATAGTGCATAAGTCGTATAAACTACTGTTACGGTGCATTTGTGTCCTTCTAAATCTTTATATAATATATAATTCTTCAGGGTTTCTTAAATTTATAAAGTCATTTTATTAAATGTTGCATGCACTGCAAAAAAAAAAAAAAGAATATCTCCCACAGTATTTTTGCCTTGTTTTCCAATACAAACATCTTAACGGCTTTAAATCAAGATAAGTTTATTTAAAATGCAAAATGAACATAGTCTTGTTTTCTGAGAAATTGAACAAAATTAAGTAAGTTTATGCTTAAAATGTGAATGTTATATGAATCTATCTTTATGTAAATCTTTAAATTAAGTTGACTTTTTTTAACCTTTTTTGAGCCTTTTCAGTGTGATCAGAAAGTAAAGTAAGTTATTCCATATTTTAATTAAGCTTTTTTTTATTTTGAAAATAAATGAAAAGTGCAATCTTTGGAAGTTGTTTTTTCCAACTGTTGCTGATACAACTAATTTACATTTACATTTACACGTAGAGAACAGTACCTGGTTTTAAAAGGTAGTAAAAAGTGTTAAACTGACCTTCACAAAACCTGCAGAAATTGAACTGTTTTTCTAAATTGTCAAACAGGTTTGGAAAGACATCAAGGTAATTAAATAATGACAGTTCATGGCACACATGTTTATTTTTGGGGTGAACTGTTTCTTTAAATAGCATATCTTTTCTTTGGCATACCAACATGTGATGCTGATAATGAAATACAAAGATGTTTTCAGCCAGAAAATCAGCTACATTTAAATTCTGCCAATTCTGATCTGATTGTTCATACTTTAATTGTAGCATTGCTGAAGGCCTCCACACACACACACATTGACAGGAATTTGCTGGAGTGAGCGTCTCCTCGTGTCCCGCTGTTTCAGAGACGCCGGATTAACATTAGCCCTGGTAGCGACACACACACACACAGGTCCAAGTAATTGGTCAGTCCTGTTGAGTTTCTTTCAGAATTATATAACACCCCTGTGTGTTTTTATGCGAATGAAAGGGCTTCACGAGCCGCAGGTAGCCAGCGGTTTCATCCAGACACAAGGGATCACAGTTAAGAACTTCACGGCTTTTCGGTTCGACACACTTTACTGCTGAATAGTGACTTTTACAGTATTTAATAATTGCTCATACTGCGCTGTTGTGTAATTTTGTTGGTTCCATGAGCCTCAAACAACATCTAGACTAAAAACAAAGTGTTATTGTGTTGAAATACTCAGTGATGGGTTTAAAGCGTGTAAATTCTGTAGGGAGTGGTTGGGTTAAAGGTGCTTATTCATGCTGAAACTTGACTGTGTGAAACTACTGTTTTTCTCCCTGAAGGATAAGCTCATAATAATTGGTCTATAGACAGGAAAACTATATTTAACTTATTTTGATGTGTTATGCACTTAAATATAGTGCCTGTCCTGTTTGTGGCTTCTATTTTTTGTGCAAGTGACCAAATGTTTACAAGCCTCTTTAGTTGTGCAAATGTTACAGTATGCAACCAAAGCACAGGCTGTAATTTAGTCATTTAGAGTTTTTACTTGAAAACCGTAATCGGGTTAATTTTGTTTCTGGCCTAGTGCACTATTTTCCTTTATATTCAAAGCATTTTCTAGCTCGCTAAAGGATTCCCAGAGTGACAGAACTGTGTTTAGGCGCTGGTGTTTACAGATGCAATATTTTAACACGTTCAAATTTTTTGTCCTGCCTGTTTGCATGTACATTTCAGTTTTGCGCTGCCCAAATTGCTCTGCATCACTTGGTATTATCAAGTGAGTCGTGTTTTTATGGATCCATGCTGTGTTTTTTGTCTGTCAAATGTCAATTTTGAACTATTTGCTGCAATATAAATTTGCTTACAGGCTGTTGCATAAAGACTAAAATTACCATAAAGATGTGAATTTATAACTGGTTTAGTCATTATATATCAACTTGTTCGCTACTTACGTTTGCATTGAACCTCTTTGAAATTTCAGTTTGAAAACCTATTTGAAAGGAAACCATAGCAAATTAGTTTTCTGGATTGGCACACAAATGAATGTTGGATTTAGTCACATTTAAAAGTGGCCTGAACTGGATGGGAAAAAATTTTGATTTCATACACTATCATTCAAATGTCTGGGTTCGGCAAGATTTTTAAAATGTTTTTAAAAGAAGTCTCTTCTGCTCACCAAGGCTACATTTATTTAATCAAAAATGCAGTAAAAACTGTAAAATTGTGAAATATTATTACAGTTTAAAATAACGTATGTTTTCCCTGCCAATGTTTTCATATATTTTAAAATGTCATTTATTCCTACGACGAAAATCAGAATTTTTAAAGAAATCAGAAATCATTCTAATATGCTGATTTGATGCTCAAATTACATTTCTGATTATTGTCAATGTCGAAAACAGTTGTTCTGCTTCGTATTTTTTCTGTGGAAACGGTGATACGTTTTATTTTTACAATTATTTGACGAATGGAGAGTTCAAAAGAACAGTGTTTATTTGCAATTGAATCCTTTCGTAACATTATAAATGTCTTTTACTTTCTTTACTTTTGATCAGTTTAATGCATCCTCGCTAAACAAAAGTATTTTGTGAATGCAGTGTGAATGCAGTTTGAATACAGTGTCAATGCAGCTTGATTGAGCACTTGGCTGAAAAGACTCCCAACGTCCAGCCAACACGAGCTTCGCCCACTCGTACCCGCAAATAGTCTTGCTCCGCAAACACATGGTCACGACTCATAATGCATCCTATGACAAACAAATTACAAGCATAATATGTGAAACTTGCTTCCTTTTTCATTTCGGAGCCGTAGAGAAACTCCTGTGCCATTGTTCCAGGCCAGACTCCAGGTGCCTCTGCCAGCCACGTGAACACGCTGCCAATGCAAACACATTCAGCCTCAGAGAAAGACAGGCAGAGCTAATGATTGTGTTGAGGCCTGGGCCGATAAGTCACATTACGATTCTCAGTGCTGGCAGTAAACTGTGGAAAATCCTTGTTTCCGTACCCTGTGAAGAAACTATTATCAGCGTGCAACTGTGTGAAAGGTTCTTGATGTTGTGCTTTTGCATGTTACCATTCACGGTCAAAAAAACACACACACAAAAAAAGAGGTTGTATCTATGAATTCATCCCTTTTTTCAAGACTTGTCCCGTATCTTGAAAAAGGGGATGTATTTATAGATATATACATTTTTGACCGTTAAAGTTAGCATGCAAAAGCACAAGACGCATTTTGCATATTGATGTTGGTCAATTTAGACTTTCTGTAATTTTTTTTAATTTTCTAGTCATTTTATGTGCCTTTGTCATCATCATCGTTATTATTTATTTATTTATTTATTTATTTTTCAGTGGTCAATTGCTTAATATATGAAATACTTGAAAACATATTTCATTTGTTTGCTGTGACAACATTGTTAATTTTTGTTTAGTTCAGATTTTTCATTCAATATTTATATTTTAGTTTTATCGCAGCTTTATTTCAGTTAACAAAACAAAAATTGTTTGTTACCATTAACAACAGTTTTGAAAGCTGTAATCCACTGACTATTGCATTTTGCATTTTGATGCTCGTCATTGTACAGTCAGTGTTATTTTAGTATCATTTAAATACAATTTTTTTAATATGTATTTTAAATGACCTTTTTATATATATATATATTTATAAATAGTTTTAATTCTTGTTTTAGTGTTATTTTAGTACTTCAAATGCTATAAATATATATTTTTTTTTTACAATTTAAACTTTTTTCAGTTGGCTGCCAAGGCAACATTTCTAGTTATTTATTTATTTATTTGAGGTTTTTCACTTTATATTTTATTGCAGCTTTATTTCAATTAACAGAAGTGTTTTTCAATAGTTTTAGTTTTGGTTAACATCATCAACATTGATGTTCACATGCTTTTCGGCTGTTGTGTTGCGACTGTGTTGCGAATCCACTGACCAGCCGCTTATGAAAATGTCATTTTGCACATTTCCTAATCTGCTTTTCTTGTTTCAGTTTTCACGTACAGCCATATCTTAACTCCCTTTTCCGTGCATAAAAGTCTCTATTGTGCCATTATTCTTTGTTCATTGTGAAGCAATGTGTTTATTTGCCCATTTGGAGGTCAAGTCATCCAAAATTTCAGTATCTCCACACCCCAGATCTGGCACGAATGGGAAAGATGGGCCCTTATGAATCTTGCACGCTTATTCCCTTCTTCATTAGTTGGTTATAGTTTGATCAGACGAAGCACATTTACGGTCATGCATGTGTTTATTTGGACTCAGAACATGCAACAATGACACCCACACAAACAATAACACACGGTCCCGTGCGACCCGGTCTCGCTGCGGTTCCTCGCTATGAAAACAGGACTAGTCATAACAGGAGGGGGTTTCTGTAAAGCGCAGCGGAGCAGGAGCTGCTCTCCCATTGAAACGCGTCCCCGCTGAGATTACATGAAAGCGCTGAGAATGTCAGGAAGAGGCTGCTGGTGGCGTCACTACGTAATGGCATTGTGAATGTGCTTCTTAGAAAAACAGCTTTGAAGTTAGAAAAATAAATCCTCGAGTCTGATCCGCTACAGGTGTTTCGGAAATGTGGCCTTTTTATGTAGTTTTGGCTTAAGCAAGGCTATTTTTCAATCTCATATTCGCTTTATCAGGTTGTTCTGACACACTGAACTGGGAATATCTCCCAGACCGCTTTGCATCATAGCTTGCACAGGTTGAGTTTGGTGTTCGGTGGAAATCTTGATGGATGTGTTCAGGTCACGGGGTAAGTGGGGTGAGGTTTTCATCTCTTCTCCCAAGATCTGTTTCAGGCCCGATCGTATCTGTTATCTGACTTCTTTTGACTCTGACTGGCACCAGACTCGCTACGTGTGGATCCAGTGGTTAGTTTACATTGTGTGATTCATACGATTCCTGTTTTTAGCATCAAAGAGTTTCCTCCGAGCTCTCTGAGAACGGTCCAAATGACAACGTGCTGAGAGAACTTTGGAAGTTCAAGACAAGAACTCGGACTAGTTTCCAGTGTTTTGGAAGAACATTCAGTGCAATTTCTAAACTAAAATGGAATGGTGCAGGCATCATAAATCATTGTAGAATTACCTTGTTTTTAGCAATCAGAGCAATTTCATAAGTTGCTACAAACATGGAACAGCACAGAAATCATAAATCTTTGTAGAATTACCTTGTTTTCAACCAAGTTTAGTGAAGACATTTTAATGAATTTTGTGTCTATCAAATGGCCAAAAGCCACATGTGTATATATATCTACATGTGTAAATGATATCATTTTAAATGAATCATTTTATAAATAAATTAATTATAATTTTAAGTTGTTAATAAAAAACAATCTGGATTATTGTATTATTTGTTTTTATGTATTATTTGCCTGTGTGTAGGTTCGGTAATGTGTAGGTTAATTTCACTTTAATGGCAATGAATAAGTTCTATTCATTGCCATTAAAGTGCAATAACTGAACATAAACAAGAGCTGATAAAATGTAAAAACTGTAACTTGAATGCAATGTAAGTCGCTTTGGATAAAAGCGTCTGCCAAATGCATAAATGTAAATTTAAATGTAAACATAGGAGCCTGAGAAAAATGCTCATTTCAGAAGAAAATTTCAGATGGCACTTAGAGGTGTTTGCATCTGAACTCTTTATATACAGTGTTTATATATGCTACCAGTCAAAAGTTTTTGAACATTACAATTTTTATTGTTTTTTAAAGAATTCTCTTCTGCTCACTAAGCCTGCTTTTATTTGATCCAAAATACAGCAAAAGCAGTAATATTGTGAAATAGTTGTACTATTTAAAATAACTAATTTCCATTTGAATATATTTTAAAATGTAATTTATTTCTTTGATCAAAGCTAAGTTTTCATCAAAAAAGGTCAAATTTCATTTAAGTATAATTAAGATTTCATAATTCTACTGATTCAGTCACACTGGGGCGACACAACTCTGAACGTTGAAGTTTATCATTTTTAAAAATGTTTTTCTTTTGTCAGATTTTGGATGAGATCAGTGAGCACGGGATCCGGATCTACCAGCTTCCCGATGCTGATTCGGACGAGGACGAAGAATTCAAGGAACAGACTCGTGTCCTAAAGGTCAGAGGTCAAAGTGTTTGAGTTCATTATCAGAACTGCCTGACCTCCTGAAGCCTTTGATTGAAGTTGAAGGAGTGTGTTTGTGTGCAGGCCAGCATCCCGTTTGCAGTGATCGGCTCCAACCAGCTGATAGAGGTGAAGGGGAAGAAGATCCGCGGACGCCTGTACCCGTGGGGGGTGGTGGAGGTGGAAAACCCAGAGCACAACGACTTCCTCAAACTACGCACTATGCTGGTGTGAGTACACACACACACACACGTTGAGGTGTCTCCCGAGTGTGAGCAAAGACAGAAAAAGTCAAACAGTTTACATGACCTTTTCCACCCTCTGACCCTTAGAGTTTAACACAATGTTTTCACTGCTGTACCTTCAAGACTTCTAGATATAAATAACCTGTTAAACTCTTCACATGCCAAATGAATAAAGAGTAAAATTTTGGTAGTGAGATAACAAACCGGCAAATGGGTGAATTGTAAAAAAATATTTCATTCCGAAATCAAATATATATTTTGCCTGAAGAATATAAAGCCTATTTTATGACCATTAATACGGATGCATTTTTGATGCACATTTTCACTCCAAATTCTCATTAATTTAAGGAAAATGCATGATTTATTTATTCTCAAAAAGTTATGTGTCTCACTACTTCATTGAAAAGTGTAAAAAATAATAAAATGCAAGATACCACCATGGTGTATAAATACTTCAAATAATAATGTCTTAAATAATATAATATTTATTTTAAATAATATGAATTAGTTTAGGGTTTTTTGCACTACATTAGTGAGATTAAAGAAAATGTGCTTAATTATCATGAATATAATGTCTCTATAAGAAAACTCTATTGGTGGTAAAATAGGGTTTAATTTCTTTATTCAAAAATATAAATTCATATACATTTTATTAAAATTAATTGTATTATATTAAATAATAAATTATAATACATTTATAATAATAAATAATTATTGTAATTAGAATTTATATAAATTATTTATTATATAATTTATTATTAATTATTATTAATAATACATTATAATATTTTATTATATTAAATGTATTATATTAAAATTTAAATAATGTACATTTTAAATATGAATTAGTGTAGGGTCTTTGTCACCTGCATTAATAGGAAATTGAGGAAAATGTGCTTAATTATATTAATGTAATGTCTCAGTGAAAAAACTGTTGATGGCAAAATAGGCTTTCATTTATTTGATCCAAAATATAATTTCTTATTTTATGTACATTTACTGTATATATTTTAAATAATATGAATGCATGTAAGGGTTTCTTGTGCTACATTAACGATAAATTGAGGGAAATGTGCTTAATTGTAATGATGATAATAATGGCTCATTGAAAAAACTCTATTTGTGGTAAAATATGCTTTAATGTCTTTATGCATAAATATAATTTCTTATTTCTTTCCTTAGATTTTGGTGTGAAATAGGACCTGGATGGTCATATCTAACTATCTTAAGGCAGTTTTTCTGTGATTGCTGGCCTGATTTCTCCATTTGTTTTCTAGTGCCCTCTGCTGATGATATATGTGTGTGTGTGTGTGTGTGTGTGTAGAACTCACATGCAGGACCTGCAGGAAGTCACTCAAGATCTCCACTATGAGAACTTCCGTTCGGAGAGACTAAAGCGAGCTGGCAGGTACAGCAAATCAACAAATTAACCCAGTCACAGATCATCATCCTGTACATGAACGGATCTGTGAGTGAACGTTTGGTGTACTCTGTGTTCCCGCAGGGCGGCTGATGAAGATGTGTTGGACAAAGACCAGATCCTCATGGAGAAGGAAGCTGAGGTGGGTCACGATGTATATGCAAGTGAATTTGGGATTTTGGCTATCGACTAGAAGTTTCTTACTATCTATCTTTATAAATATGTTGTGTTTAATTAGTGTGCGGTATTCTGGCCTATGGGAATGTATATCGCAGTCGGGTGTGGACGCAATCAGAGCAGTTTGTAAACATCCATGCACAGGAAATGACACCTGCTTCCTGCAGCACAGAACATACAGAAACACTTGCAATGTAAAGAGCGTGTTTGTTTTTACAGGTTTAATCTACCAAATGTCCCACCAAGACAGTAAAACCTGAAATCAGCTACATTATGGGGAGCAAGAGGGAAACAGATTAATAAACATGCTAACCAACGTTTTAATATTTAAAAGTGCTAAAAGGGAGGGTTTTAGGTTTAAGGGTATGTTTAGAGGATAGAAAATATCATTGGCTCTCTATAAAAACAATATGTGACCCTGGACCACAAAACCAGTCTTAAGTCGCTGGGGTATATTTGTAGCAATAGCCAACAATACATTGTATGGGTCAAAATGATAAATTTTTCTTTTATTCCAAAAATCATTATGATATTAAGTAAAGATCATGTTCCATGAAGATATTTTGTACATTTCTTACCGTAAATTTATAAAAACTTCAGATTCCAGATTTTCAAATAGTTGTATCTCGGCCAAATATTGTCTGATCCTAAGCTTATTTATTCAGCTTTCAGATGATGTATAAATCTCAATTTCGAAAAATTGACACTGAAGACTGGTTTTGTGGTCCAGGGTCACATATAAGTTAAAGACAACAAATATACAAAAACAAACATGAGTGAGTTTTAAGCATCATTCATCTTCAGTGACGTATTTAGAGGAGCATGTTCTGTTCTCTAATTATCATGATTGTTGTATTTTGACCTTAATTAGAGACTGCTGGGTAATTGTGTTTATGTTTCACTGTGTTTATGTGTACGTGACCGTCTTGGACCTTCATGAGGTGTTCCAAAGTCACAGTGTTAGAGTTTGTGCTTTAAAGTGTAAAAATACACAAACACACATTTAGCTGGATAAATATATTATGCATTGAACCAGATGGCATGTTATATTACAGTGATATATAAATAAATACAGTAAAATAAAATACAGTAATGTTGTGAAATATTACAATTTCAAATAGCTGTTTTCTAATATATTTTCAAATGTAATTTATTCCTGTGATGGTAAAGCTGAATTTTCAGCATCATTACTGCAGTCCTTCAGAAATCATTTTAATTTACTGATTTGCTCCTTGGTTATCAATTATTATCAGTGCTCAATTACTAATAATGGTTCTCAATGTTGCTGTTTAATATTTATGTGGAAGCCAATCTTCGGTGAATGGAAAGTATTAAAAAAAAAACAGCATTTATTTTAAATAGAAAAATGTCTTTACTGTCACTTTTGATCAATTTAATGCAGAATTACTGAATAAAAGTACTTTTTTCTTTTTCTTTTTTTTGAATCGTACTTACCCCAAACTTTTGAATAGTAGTATATCACAGTTTCCACAAAAAGCATAATGCATCACAACTGTTTTTCACACTGATAATAATAATAAGTGCTTCTTGAGCAGCAAATCAGCATATTAGAATAATTTCTGAAGGATCGTGTGACACTGAGGACTGGAGTAATGATGCTGAAAATTCAGCTTTAACATCACAGGAATAAATTACATTTTAAAATATATATTTAAATAGAAAACAGTCATTTTAGATTGTAATGTTTCACAACATGACTGTTTTACTGTATTTGTGATCAGAGAAATGCAGCCTTGTGAGACTTTTATCAAAAATATTGAAAAATGGTAATTATTCCGAACATATATTGTGGAAACATGCAGAAACAGTCTCTCTATCTGTTTTTCCTCTCTTGCAGCTGAGACGCATGCAGCAGATGATTGCTCAGATGCAAGCTCAGATGAAGATCAAACCGGGAGATGACTAAGTGTGTGTGTGTGTGTGTGTCTATTTGTGTGTTGTGGGAACAGGAAGTGCCATCTGACTGGAGGTTCCATTATCCTGCCCATTTCTAAACACTATTTGCTTGTCGAATCCCTCATGTTTATCAGATTAATGGAACGTAATGTTAATGTTGTCTAATTCATATAACCACATCACTATCGCAGCTCCGCCCATACCAATAACCTCAACATTGAAACAAACGGTCCGTTATCATGTCGTTTAATCAGTCAGGATAGATGCTGTTAATAATTTATATCACCTGTAGTCAATCATGGTTTCATTGACAATGTTCAGCGTGTGTTCGTCTGTAGATTGATCAGGGTTTGTGGTCAGCTGGAGACTTTATGTTTTTCTGTGCCAAACACTCTTTTTAAGCTGCTTGGCTTGTACCGGTCATTCATCAGACTGGCATATGTTTACCTGATCACCTCGTCAATACTTTATAAAGCATATATATTACTTTTGACTGTGGATGCATGGGATAAAATAAGAGGACGATGCACTGGTAGATGCACCTGGTCAAGTTTACAATTTTAGAAAATGTACCTGTTTATAATCATCATGCATTCACACAGACGAATTAATATCAGAGTTTGTTGGACTGGTGTTTGAAAAAGCGGTCAGGTGTTTGCACATACAAATTTTAGCACAAAAAGTATCACTAACAAATAAACAGATGCTCTCAAATCATGTTTCTTTTAAATGCATTTGGATCTATGTTGATTTGAGCTGCGTTGGGCAGCACTTCCCTCTAGTGGACTATACAGAAAAGCACAATAGAAAGCACATTAAACTATATTTTGCCAGATTGGATCATGAAAATACTGGCTACAATTGGACAATCTCTTGACATCCTGTTTGCGTTTTGTCAATGATGCGATATCTGGTCATCTTTTTGAAAGGGAAATCGGTTAATAAAGTGGTGCAGCAAATATTGTTCACCTTGTGTGAATCTAGTAAGATGACGGTAAAGTTATGTGTTTATTGTGGACGCACTGGTTCAGCTGTTGGTTTGTATTTTGATTCACAGAAATGCCTTAACTCCATTTAGAGACATGGTGCACACATTTCTCTTCTTTTATACTCATATTCTTATGGTTTCGGGTTTGTTTTCTATCATTTTTATGGCTTGATTTTCACTTTATTTGCTACTTAAACATTAACATCAACCGCAGTGATCTTTATGTTTCTTGTTTAGCAGCTGGAACATTTATAACTGTATGTTTTAAAAGTTCATCTAAACGGTACAAGGTCTAATAAACGGAATGAAATGCACCATCACTGCCTGCACATCGACTTCCAAGTCATTTTACAGCATTGTTGTGAGTTATTTGCTAATTATTAATGTAATGTCTGCTGTAAACACACTGATTTTGTTTTGTTGTATTTGTGGTTCAGCCCAGTTATTTTGACTCGGTTATCTCCTGTTTAGGTCTTTTTTAATGGATTAACACAGTTGTCGTTGTGCGGTACAGCAATGCTTACTTCCCTGTTTAAATGTTCCTTTTTGTATTTGCTCATGTTGAGAAATAAATAACTTTCAGAGTCATTTGTTTTGAACGTTTTAGTTTCCTGCAAGCATAAAGTCTCAGAAATGGTTTTGTAAATATCATCCATTTCTTTTTGTACACCATAAATAGTATTTTGTTCAAAAGTGAAAGATTATTATGCTTTTTTCATTCACCATTTTCGACTAGTTTCATTGACCCTGCAAATTAAATGCCTATTTTGATTTATTTATAAAGAAAAAAAAAATGAGACCATTTTCCAATTAAAGACTGTAAAATTGATTGACACCAAATATAGTTTCTTTTTTTTCTTTTTTTTTTACTTAATATAAACTTTTAATTTTTAGATCATTTTAAAATTAGGTGCATTTAAAATATTTTTTTATTATTATTTTTATTAAAGACTATAAAATTAATTGACATTTATTATAATTCATTCTTTTTTTTTTACTAAATGTAGGCTAAACATTTCACTTTTACATAGTTTTTTATTAAAGAATGTAAAATGAATTGACACCAAATGTAGCTTATGTTTTAACTAAATGTAAACTTTTGATTTTTGAATAATTTTCTTATCTTTTATTAAAGAATGTAGAATTAATTGACACCAAATAATAGCTTAATTGTATTAGATGTATACTTTATAAATTAGCTTTAATAAAAGCTTTGAATATCATTTGTACAAGTACTATAAAACTATAGATTTAATATGCAAAAAACTACAGATTTAATGTAATTTAATATAATGAAAATGTTTTTTCATATTTAACCTTATAATGATTTTAATTTCTAAATATTTTAACCAATCTGATTTTTATCTTTTCACAATTAATACATTTTTATTTGCTAAAGTAACATTAAACAGCACTGTTGTAGAGTCCTGTCAGCTGTGTCAATGAATGACGTGTTGGTGGGCGTGGTTTCGTCTGCGGCGGCCCCGCCCCTCTACGCCTGGGCTTCCCAGCGGGGCTGAGCGTTGAGACAGACGGAACCCGAGCAGAGCAGAGACGGCCTGAAACATGACAACCAACATCCGATATAAGAGCAGGATGATGAAATCCGGTAATGACACAGACGCTGGCACTGTTTTACTCTGTTTTTACTCTGTTTGACTGGATGAAATGCTGATGATTTCTCTCTTCCTGCCCGTGCGTCTCCCGCATCCCGCACCTGCTGATGCTGATGCTGCTCATGATGATGATGATGGTCACATTCAGAGGACAGCGAGGTGAGAAACGACAAACTTCACCACATTTCGCAATTTTACTTCACTTTTAGAGTTGCTATGAATTCGGTTTATTTCCACACAGATAAACCGCGCGACATCAAATCTCACGAGCCTCGATTTTAAGTCTGACGGGGTGTTTTATACATATTGTGTTTTGAAATTCTTGTGTTTGTGTGTTCGTGCTCGTGTTTACGAGGTTTCAAATCGTTTCGGCAGATCGTGTCTCCCACCCTCGACTGACGCACTTTATTTCTCATCATCTCAGCCGTCAGCATTATTATATTGCATCAGTCGCTTGCGTTCCTCTTACATTCTAGTCTTGAGGAAATCTGATGTCTGCTGGCTGTTTTCTGTCGTTTTGAGCTCTGATAGAGGATGATAGTGCTGTTTCTCTGGAGGTGTTGTCATGGTTACAGGAGCCTGAGTGTGTGAGAGGCACATATAGCAGAGATGCTTGAAGAAGCTGTGTGTGTGGAGATACATGTTTATAGTATTTGATGATTACAGTTAAAGCGGAATAGAGTGTTTTTAACTGCTCAAACAATCAGATCCGTTGCTGATTTGCACCTGATGTTGTCTCACACCTTCTAGTACCACCCATAAAATGGTTTGAGCGATCATTTTTTATTTGTGTTGATGTATTAATAGACTTTAGTTCATGTTACAATCCAATTGATGTGGTATTATCATGTTATTGGACACATTTTTGTGATATTTTTGAATCACTGCATATTTTAAATGCATACTTTAGCATTTAAAATTTTGGGGTCAGTAAGATTACTTTTTTTAAATGTTAATTATTATTGTTATTATTATTATTATTAATATGCAAGGATGCATTAAATTGATCAAAAGTGACAGTAAAGACATTTATAATGTTCAAAAGATGTCTATTTCAAATAAGTTCTGTTCGAAGAATTAGTTTCCACAAAAAAAAAAAAAAAAAAAATATGAAGCAACCCAACTGTTTTCAGCATTGATAATAGTCATAAATGTCATAAATGTGACACTGAAGACTGTAGTAATGATGCTGAAAATTCAGCTTTGCATCGCAGGAATAAATTATATTTTAAAATATATTCAAATAGAAAGCTGTTATTTTAAATTGTAAAAAAATATTTCACAATATCACTGTTTTTACAGTATTTTTGAAAAAATAAATAAATAAATACAGCCTTGTTGAGCAGAAGAGACTTCTTCCAAAAACATTAAAAAAATGTACAGACCCTAAAGTTTTAAACAATATCTGCTAAATGTAATAGGCTATTTATATTTGCATATAGATGTAATGGACGTATGTAAATATAAATTGCTAGTAAATTTCAGAGACAGTTACAATGAAACAGCAAGCATCTGTTTTATTTATAACTTTAAAAAATAATTTTGTACTGTATAAAAGCATCTTTTAAATGATACAGTGATACTTTAATGCTGTAAACATTGTTTTACTATACAGACTGAAGCTGTTCAGAAGGTTAGTAATTTCACACAGCCTCCAGCACTTGACCCATGAACATGAACACACAGACACACATACGCACATATGTAGTTACTAGAAAGCTCATCCTACGCAAAAGCAGAAATGCAACAATTCACACCCCCACACACATACACACATTCTGTCAGTGCTTCAACAGCTTTCTCTCTCTCACACTGTCATTCTCCTCTTCCTTCCTTCTCCTCTTGTCGTCTTCTGGTCTCTTTCTCTCTCTCTCTGCATTGAGGTTTAATAACTTAATGGTGTGGAAGGCTGGCTGCCATTTCAGACACATCTTATTTATCTCTGAAAAGGTCACTGCATTGAAATAAGGTTGTGTGTAAGTGTGTGTGTGTTTAGAATAAGCTGTCTGCAGATAACTGCACAGCTGCATGCAGCGTGACAGATGGCAGAATTGAAGTTTCCTTTGATCGTGAAGTCAAATGGCCTGTGCAGTTGCTCAAATGCCACAGCAAGAAACTTCCATCTCGGTATCTACAGTATGAGAGAGGACAGTGTTCTGTAAGTGCTCCAGTCAGATACAACATCGAGTGTAATGTTGCCCAACGAGTTTTGGTTCACTTTTATTTGGATTGACTCATTAACAAAAAAAATCAAGTCTAATAGCATTCTTATTCTGTGTCTGTGAATTGCAATAAATACAGGTAGTGACCAAACTTACAAAATGGAAAATAATTGTGCTTTTTGTCCTTTTTTGAGCTTGCCACTCCTTTTGCATTCCACAGAAGAAAGTAATTCATGACATGAGGATGAGTGAATGATGACAGAAATGTTATATTTCGTTGAACTGTTTGTGTAAATGTGAGTTACAGTTTAACTAATATACTCCACCATTCAAAAGTTTGGGTCAGTTAAGATTTTTTTCTTTTTTAAGATTAATTTTTATTTTTTTTGCATTATTAAGACAGGAAGCGAAGTGGGATAGAGAGAGGGGGATGGGATCGGGAAAGGTCCTCGACTTGGCGTTATGTGTCACCCAATATAGGCTATCGGCGCCGACAGATTTTTTCTTTTTGAAAGAAATTAATTCTTTTATACAGCAAGCTCGCATTAAATTGATCAAAAGTGTCAGTAAAGCATTTATATTACAAAAGATTTCGATTTCAAATAAATGCTGTTCTTTTGAACTTTCTATTCATCATGCATCTCGGTTTCCACAAAAATATGAAGCAGCACAACGGTTGTTTCTTGAGCAGCAAATCAGTATATTAGAATGATTTCTGAAGGATCATGTGACACTAAAGACTGGAGTAAAGATGCTGAAAATTAAGCTTTGCATCACAGGAATAAATTACAACTTAAATTATATTCAAATAAAAAACACTTATTTTAAATGATAATAATATTTCACTATTTTACTGTTTTTACTTTACTAAATAAATGCAACCTTGATGAGCAGAAGAGACTACCAGCATATATGCAGTACAGTGTTACATAATATTATTCCTGAATTGTGAAGTACTGTGAAAGGTTGGTTTAAACCCCAAAAGGGACGATCCATCACCGTTGTGCCTCTGAGCTAAACACTTAACCTCATGCGACTCCAAAGGAACCGTCCCTGTGATAAGTGTACTGCAAGGATACAAGCTGCAGTGCAGGTGCAGTGAACCATTCAAACACATGCCCGCAGAGTTACTAACAAACCGCTGAACCAGTAATGCTGGCATGGTCTGAAAGTGAGAGGAAAGCAGTCACTATCTATCTGCACTATCAGATCTGTTTGTGCTTGACCCAGCACAGCTGCCATAGAGGCCTGAGTATGTTTAGTGAGCGCATTCATTCACTGCTCATCCTCAAACGTCTCTCCACCCGTCCTATCATCATGACATCATCAGGGTGTTCCACACCCACGGTCACTCACTCGGTGTAACATGAGACGCACATGTGACATTAATGGATGACATCACTGTTCCCACCTCACTGAATAGCAGGCAGGAAATCACTGTCTGAGATGAGCAGGATATCTGCACCATCTGACCAAGACTTGCTGGAAGAAGAGATTGGATTATCTCAATGTACCGTTCTGGTTAAGTAAATACATTTGTGAAAATACAATAAAAAAAAAGTTCATGTACACAACCAGGGTGTTGCTATGTGGTTGCTAAGATATTCTGAATGAATGGCTTTCTTTGCTTTGCAATTTGGTTGCTAGGGTGTTCTGGGTAGTTGCCAGGGTGATGCTATGTAGTTGATCATGTATTCTCAATGGCTTTGTGTGCATTGCTGTGCAGTTGCAGTGAACATTACTGTTAGCTGCAGTAGCAGTTCTTCTTAGTGAGTTGCTATGTGATTGCTTGGGTGTTCTGGGTGGTTACCAGGGAGTTTCTATGCAGTTGCTAAGATATTCTGAATATCTTTCTTTGCATTGTTGATATGTGGTTTCTATGGTATTCTGAGTGGTTGTCAGGGTATTGCTATGCTATTCCTAAAGTATTCTGAATGCCTGTCTGTGCATTGCTATGTTGTTGGGTGTTCTGTTTGGGTGCCAGGGTGTTGCTAAGCAGTTGCTACAATTTTCTGAATGCTTTTCTTCGGTGTCTAGGGTATTCTAAGTGGTTGCCAGGGTGTTGCTATACTATTCCTAAAGTATTCTGAATGCCTGTCTGTGCATTGCTATGTTGTTGGGTGTTCTGTTTGGGTGCCAGGGTGTTGCTAAGCAGTTGCTACAATTTTCTGAATGCTTTTCTTCGGTGTCTAGGGTATTCTAAGTGGTTGCCAGGGTGTTGCTATACTATTCCTAAAGTATTCTGAATGCCTGTCTTTGTGTTGCTATGTTTTCGGTTGTTCTGATTGGTTGCCAGCATGTTACTAAGTGTTCTAAATGTCTTTCTGTGTTTCAAGGGTATACTGGGTGGTTATCATGGTGTTGCTATGCAGTTGCTAAGATATTCTGAATGACTTTCTTTGCATTGTTGATATGTGGTATCTAGGGTGTTCTGGATGGTTGCCAGGGTGTTTTGCTAAGCAGTTGCTTAAGTGTTCTGAATGTCTTTCTGTGGTTTTTAGGGTATACTGGGTGGTTGCCAGGGTGTTGCTATACAGTTGCTAAGATATTCTGAATTACTTTCTTTGCATTGTTGATATGTGGTTTCTATGATGTTCTGGATGGTTGCCAGGGTGTTGTTAAGCAGTTGCTAAAGTGTTCTGATTGCCTTTCTGTGGTTTCTAGGGTATACTGGGTGGTTGCCAGTGTGTTGCTATGCAGTTGCTAAGACATTCTGAATGACTTTCATTGCATTGTTGATATGTGGTTTCTAGGCTGTTTTGAATTGTTGCCAGGGTGTTACTAAATGGTTGCTAAAGTGTTCTGAATGCCTTTCTGTGGTTTCTACGGTTTTCTGATTGGTTGCCAGGGTGTTGTTATGCTTTTCCTAAAGTATTCTGAATGGCTGTCTGTGTGTTGCTATGTTTTTGGTTAGGTTTGGTTTCCAGGGTATTGCTATGCAGTTGCTAAGGTGATATAAATGGCTTTATATGCATTGCTGTGGGTGGTTGCCAGGGCATTATCGTATAGTTGCTAAGGTGTTTTGAGTTTGTGATCAAACTATGTGAAATGAAAGCTGTTTGCTCCACGTCTTTTGATGGGTTTGAAGATGTGTTTCTTTGAAACTCTGATCGTATTAGAGTTCCTCAAACAACTCAAACTGATTAAAAACAATACAGATATGGGCCTGTGTCTGGTGAGGGTCGCTCCAGGTGGCACTCAGGGATGGCAGCTGGACGGTGAGAGGGTGTTGTTCTGTTAGGAGGGGCGACCAAGGCTATTGTATCACTGAAGGACATCTGTTCTGCTCTATTCAACAGACCCCCTCTGGACCCCCCACCCCCCACCAGCACACTCATCATCTATATGCATGACCAGACCCCCACCAACACTATAATGGGGCCATAATCATACTTAATATAAAGATTTTTGTTAGTGCTGTTTGCTTAGACATCACTAGTACTGTTGCTCATATTAGGAATAGTGATCTGAACGAACCCCAAACCTTTAACTCAAACCCTAATTGAGCTGCACAGGCAAGTGTTTCATTGAGGAAATGTGAAAATCTAGTTTGAAGATGTGCAGTCACACATTCACAAAATCTGTTCTGACAGGCTTCGACATGAGCACATGCATGTAATATTACACATTAGGCAGGAATTTTATGACACATTCAGAAATGAGGCTTTTAATGCATTTAAGCTTGCATTCATTAACTCTTGTGGTTCATTACAGGCCTATTATCTAAATATAATGTCAATTGATTCCATTTTCATGTTATATAAGAGAGAGTCACCAAATTGTGTCATAAAAACAATGAGCTGTGATTATCAGGTGTCAGGATGAAACAATTACATTATTAAATTGTCTGTATATGTAAATGATTTAACTGCTCCTTTGCATGAAGAGAAAATCCTTGAGTGTTTCTGTTTCATAACACTAGCGCCCCCTGGTGAAATTGTGTATATATATATATATATATATATATATATAGAGAGAGAGAGAGAGAGAGAGAGAGAGAGAGAGAGAGAGATAAAGTCTGTTTTGTTTATAAAGGCTGCATTTATTTGAAGAAAAAAAAAACAAATCCAGTAAAATCACTAATAATATGAAATATTATTACAGTTTAAAATAACTGTTTTCATATTTGAATATATTTTAAAATGTAATTTATTCCTGTGATGGTAAAGCTGAATTTTCAGTATCATTACTCCAGTCTTCAGTGTCACATGATCCTTCAGAAATCATTTCTGATTATTATCAATGTTGAAAACTATTGCTGCTTCATATTTTGTCAAAACTGTGATACATTTTTTAAGGATTTTTTTGATGAATAGAAAGTTCAAAACAACAGCAGCTATTTGAAATAGAAATCTTTGTAACATTATTAAATGCTTCACTGTCACTTTTGATCAATTTAATCCGTTCTTGCTAAATAAAATTATTAATTTCATTAAAAAAATCTTACTGAGCCCATGCATCATCATATATCTGAAAATAATGCTCTAGTAAAGGTCAGGCTGCTGTGTCTGTAGTCTGCAGAAAAGCTGTGCCAGTCTGGCAAGGTCTGTTGGGAAGGGTGTGGCTGCTGTCTTACTAAATGTGTCTTGCTCCCTAAAACACACACACACACACACACACACACACACACATACAGAAATCCCTGCACCTCAGAGCTGGCTGTGGGGAAAAAAAAGTGGGGGAGGAATGAACGACCAAATGAATGAGTGTTTTTATTCCAGTTTTCAACTGCCTCCCCCCCCCCCCTTCCTGTCTAAAATTGCTTCCATGTTTTTTTCCCTTTACGTCTTTTCGTTTCTCCTGCTCACTCTCTCTCACTCACTACCTTCTTTTGTCAGTCTTTCATTCAGTCATGCGGGGATTCCTCTGCCTGCCTGTCTGAACACGGCGCGCTGGGATGCGCCGTGGGCAAGAAAAGACAGTAAAAAACAGGGAAAAGGAAATCAGAGAGGGTATATAGAGGCAGAGAGTGATAAAGTGAGGGTCACGCAGGTTTAAAGAGGGACGGCACACATTTCTGAGACGTCTGGTTCAGGATGGACACCATGATGCTGCAGGAAAAACTGGTGGAGAAGCTTCTGTGTCCCCGAACCAGAACCACCAGACAGAAGGTTCGCTGCTTATGTCTTGTAATATATCTATCTGTCTATCTATCTATCTACATATATATATATATATATATATATATAAGTTAGAAAAGCTGCTTCAGTTTAGTTTATTATTAGGTGTTATTGTAAATAGTATGATGCCACATGCATGATATTGTGTACATTTTGTTTGTGTTAGTGGTGTTGCTCATACTTAAAATTACTTAAATTACTTAAAGATACTTAAAGGATTTAAACGGACTATTAAACTAGCAGCCAATTAGCAACACCCTAGCAACCACCCTAGCAGCCTTAGTGGTGTTGCTCATATTTAAAATTACTTAAAGTACTTAAAGATACTTAAAGGATTTAAACTGACTATTAAACTAGCAGCCACTTAGCAACACCCTAGCAACCACCCTAGCAGCCTTAGTGGTGTTGCTCATATTTAAAATTACTTAAAGTACTTAAAGATACTTAAAGGATTTAAACTGACTATTAAACTAGCAGCCAATTAGCAACACCCTAGCAACCACCCTAGCAGCCTTAGTGGTGTTGCTCATACTTAAAATTACTTAAAGTACTTAAAGATACTTAAAGGATTTAAATTGACTATTAAACTAGCAGCCACTTAGCAACACCCTAGCAACCACCCTAGCAGCCTTAGTGGTGTTGCTCATACTTAAAATTACTTAAAGTACTTAAAGATACTTAAAGGATTTAAATTGACTATTAAACTAGCAGCCACTTAGCAACACCCTAGCAACCACCCTAGTAGCCTCATAGTAACAACTGCAGAGCAACACCCTAACAAAAATGTATTGTACCTTTTTATCTCACCTTTTGGACTTTTCTTTTGGAGTTTCTATATCACTTATTTGACTTTTTTAAAATATTGAGATATGAACTCAATATTGCAAGATATAAACTCAGAATAATTCTGCAGAAATGCAGAATTGCAAGAAAAATCTGAATTGCGAGACACAAAGACTGAACTGTGAAATATAAACTCGGAAATGTGAGGAAAAAAGTCAGATTTGTGAGACAAAATGCAATTACTTTTTTTATTCCATTGAAGAAACAAGCTTCCATAATAATGATGTGTTAAAACACATGATAAACAACCAATTTTTAGATTACTAACCAAAGTTAATTAAATATACTTTTTTTTTTAGGTTTTATTTTTGAAAATGTATAATGCATTACAATGTGCATTATGAATACTTAAAAAATGCATTCTACATGAAAGCTACAGGTGAAGCATTACCATATTTTCTTCAGAAAATGTAAAAATCTAGTTGATCCCTCCTCTCTCACACACACTGTGCACGTGGGGTGAGATACGCCAGGGTTTCTCTGTTCTAGGATGATGGACATCGGAAACACACATAACGGCTTGTGAGATGCTCTGGCAGTCAGATGAGTTGAGTTTGAGTGTGTTAAAAAGGCCTTTTCAGCTTATGTAAATATGGCTTCTGTGTGTGTGTATATGGTCAGTCAGTTTGGCCTGGACACTGAGCTGGTTCTGCTGTCGGGTTTAATAGTGATTTTGCTTCCCGTCAGTAATTTCTGTGTTCTCAGTGTCAGTTTGAGCGGTTATGACTGCTGAGCGGTTTCCGGCACAGTTGGTGGATCTGCAGGAGACTCAACACTACTGGGCTTTTCATTCTCTGCTATTTTTGTGCCAGTCTGACGATTCACAGACGTTCAGTCTTAAAGAGACAGTTCACCCAATCATTCATTCTTCAAAACCTGTATAACCTTCTTTCTTCCATAAAATGCAAAAGGATTATACAGAACATTAATGTTTTGACTTGTTTCTTTCAGGACAAGCAGTATGTTGGCTTCGCTACGCTTCCTAATCAGGTCCACAGGAAGTCGGTGAAGAAGGGCTTTGACTTCACTCTGATGGTGGCAGGTTTGTCTGAAATCATCACTATATTTGCCACTGACTTCATGCTCGTCATTGTCATTAACAAGAGCATTTTGTGTGTTTTTAGGTGAATCTGGATTGGGAAAGTCTACTCTAGTAAACAGCCTCTTCCTCACAGATCTCTATAAAGACAGAAAATTACTCAATGCTGAAGGTAAGAATAGTCTTAAAGGAACAGTACACCCAAAATAACAGTTCTGTTATTGTTATATAAGAATACAATATACACTGCTGTTTTTAAAGGCATTTATAATGTTACAAAAGATTTCTATTTCAGATCAATTCTGTTCTTTTGAACTTTCTCTTCATCTAAGAATTATAAAAAATCAATGTATCAGTGTGTCTACAAAAATATGAAGCAGCACAACTGTTTTCAACATTAATAGTAATCATAAATGTTTCTTGAGCAGCAAATCAATCAGTATATTAGAATGATTTCTGAAGGATCATGTGACACTGAAGACTGGAGTAACGATGCTGAAAATTCAGTTTTGATCGCAGGAATAAATTACATTTTACTATATATTCACATAGAAAACAGTTATTTTAAATTGTCATAATATTTCACAATATTACCGTATACATTACTTGATGCAGGCTTGGTGAGTAGAAGAGACTAAAAAAACAACCACAAACAAACAAGAAGAAAAAAGCACATAAAAAAAAATCTTACCAACCCCAAGATTTTTAACAGTTGTGTAGCATATACATAAGTGTACACCTCTTCAACGGGTTTGTTAGTTTAATGTGTGTTTTCTGTAACAGAGCGTATTAATCAGACTGTTGAGATCACCAAACACACGGTTGACATCGAGGAGAAAGGAGTCAAACTCAAACTCACCATTGTGGACACACCAGGGTTTGGAGACGCAGTCAATAACAATGAATGGTGAGAATTCAGCTGTTCCCAGCATCCCATGAGCACAATTACAAATCTGATAGTTACGGTCGTAGATGCTGATTGCTCAATGAGAGCAAAAAGACCTTTAGTCATGTCTGTATTCACAATAGGGCAGCCATGAGAGTCTGAGTGGTTACCCAGACTGGGGATTCATGAGTTGATGCAAAGCTAATAATTAAATAAATTCATTTAAAAATGTAAATAAAAAAATATGTTTAATTAATAAATAAAAATGTAATTAAATGAAATAAAATACATAAAAACAGTTGAAATAAAATACTTACTACATGTCATGTGTCCATTAACTGATATTAGAGAACTGAACCATGCACATGTAAATGTGTTGTTAAGTTATTGAAATATTTACTATTTTAGGTCAAATGAGTTCAGCTGACAGAAAAGCCTTAGTATGTTATTGTGTACAATTCTGTCTCTCTGAAGAGTGTGTGTTTTTGTGTGTGTTTGCAGTTGGAAGCCCATCACAGACTACATCGACCAGCAGTTTGAGCAGTACTTCAGAGACGAGAGTGGACTGAACAGAAAGAACATACTAGACAACAGAGTGCACTGCTGCCTGTACTTCATCCCGCCGTTTGGACATGGGTACGAGCGGGTATCACGGGTCTGTCTTATATGGGTCAGGTCATATGCATCATCTTAACATTTGCATAATCAGCATCTGACTTCATCAGAACAGATTTGGAGAAATGTAGCATTCCATCACTGTCTCAGCAATGGATCCTCTGCAGTGAATGGGTGCCGTCAGAACGAGAATCCAAACAGCTGATAAAAACATCACAATAATCCACACTACTCCAGTCATGTCTTGTGAAGCGAAAAGCTGTGTGTTTGTAACATGCAAACAAATCCATGTTTTTAACTTCAAACTGATGCTTCCAAGTCCATAATCCAAAAAATTGGTTTCTCCAGTAAAACGTTTGTCTCATCTGAATCAGGAGAGAAATCTGCACAGATCAAGCACCGTTTACAAAACAGCTCTAAACAAATGTATGGGTGGATTTTGATGTGAAGGACAACAGGAGATGGACTTTTTCACTGCTTTACTATGGATTATGGACTCATATTTTGGCTAGAAGCAACGACTCGAGGTTAAAAATGCCTTAATGATGGACTTGTTTCTTACAAACATCTTTTTGCTTCACAAGACATAACTGATGGACTGGAGTGGTGTGGATTATTGTGATGTTTTTATCAGCTGTTTGGACTCTCATTCTGACGGCACCCATTCACTGCAGAGGATCCATTGGTGAGCAAGTGATCTGATGAAGAAACAAGCTCATCTACATCTCGGACGTCTTGAGGACGTAACACATTTTCAGCAAATTTTCATTTTTGGTGAACTATTGCTTTAACAAACTTGACACTGACTCGCAGATGTGAGTTCAGGACTTCATAATTCATATCATTCTTAAATATGAATGTGTAAAAAGTAAACATATTTGACTTGCAGGTCTTGCATCATGGAAAGCAATTAATACAAAGAGTATTTAATGCATAATAGGAGTGAATATAATTAGAGATGGAGTTAGCATCAGTTATTCAAACTGTTATTTCTGCTGTGCAGTTTGCGGCCGGTGGACGTGGAGTTCATGAAGGCTCTGCATGAGAAAGTGAACATCATTCCTCTGATCTCTAAAGCGGACTGTCTCACTCCTAATGAGGTCAAAAAGCTCAAGGACAGGGTGAGTACACATTATCTGATCGCATCTCAACAGTTTTTAAAGTGTGCTCCTGATGGAAGCAGTTATTTTCTACTAGGCCAAACGCATCAGACTCAAGCCGGCTGTTTCCTGCACATTTGCAGGTTGCGCAGCATGATTGTTGTGTTCATAGTGTGCATCTGTTGTCCTGCAGGTGCGAGACGAGATCGAGCGCTTCGGGATTAAAGTGTATCAGTTTCCTGAGTGTGACTCTGATGAAGAAGAGGAGTTCAAACAGATGGACAAAGAGCTGAAGGTCTGGCAAACATCTCATAAAACAAACAGTCTGAAATCTCCACCCAGACTAAATCATTTAAATCATTTCACTCCATTTGGATTGATTTTACCCTCATTATGGGCTTTTTACTGCTGCCAACAGCTGGAGGAGTGAAGCTGATAAACTGCTGTTATGTGCAGATGTTTTTCATGAGGCAGATTAAAGTGTTGATGCACATAAATATGATGCCGGGGCAGTGTGTATATTGAATATTGAATGATTTAGGTGTCGTGTGTGTGTGTGTGTGTGTGCTGTAGGAATGCACTCCGTTTGCTGTCATTGGCAGTAATACAGTGGTGGAGGCCAGAGGTCAAAGGGTCAGAGGTCGTCTTTACCCCTGGGGTATCGTGGAAGGTCAGAAACACTTTTAACAAGTACACCAAAATGGGCATTGCTTGGCAAATGGATTTTATATATTTAAACTCTGTTGAAATCATTATGTCAGAGGTGCCATGATGATAGGGCTGGGTGATAAACAATATCACAATATCATATCGAGACTGTGATAAAATTTATGTCAATAACGATGATAAGCTCTGGACGTTTTTACTCTGATTCACTTCAGAAGCTTTTCACTATTGAGAAAAAACTCCCTGCAAATACACACAGAAACTCAAAGATCTTTGACAAACTGCCAAAATAAAAGTTCATTATAACGTAATTAAATTATGACAGGAATAAATTACTATTGTTTATTAAAGTATTTCTCAAAGTAATAATAATAATATTTTTAAGGAATATCGTATATTTGATAAAAAATTTAAATGCATAAAAATGTTTTGTTGCAAATTAATTGTTATATTTTCTTTTGATTACATTAGAAAATATTTACTAGGTTGTTAAAGTTTTACATACACATTTTTTGATGATAAATTTGTAAAATATCATAAAACAGAGAAACACAGATGTATTTCTTGTAGCCCTAAATTAAAAGGTAGCAACTGTGTGGAGTTTAATTGTGAAAAAAAAAAAAATTATATTCATTCTCAAGGTCTAACAAACATGGAAAGCTTTCCTTCCCCATTAAAAATAATGTGATAATTATCAACATTGTGTGCTATGGGAAAAAATATTGTGATAATATTTTTGGCCATATCACAAATCCATATGTGACCCTGGACCACAAAACCAGTCTTAAGTGTCAATTTTTCGAAATTGAGATTTATACATCATCTGAAAGTTGAATAAATAAGCTTTGTTACGATTGGACAATATTTGGCCGAGATACAACTATTTGAAAATCTGGAATCTGAAGGTGCAAAAAAATCCAAATATTGAGAAAATCGCCTTTAAAGTTGTCCAAATGAAGTTCTTAGCAATGCATATTACTAATCAAAACGAACGTTTTGATATATTTACAGTAGTAAATTTACAAAATATCTTCATGGAATATGATCTTTACTTAATATACTAATGATTTTTGGCATAAAAGAAAAATCGATAATTTTGACCCATACAGTGTATTTTTGGCTATTGCTACAAATATACCCCAGCGACTTAAGACTGGTTTTGTGGTCCAGGGTCACACATACTGAAGTGTGCATGCTTTTTAGGCCAATATTGCCCATAACATGCATAGTTTGTCCCAATACTAGACTATTGCAAGAGTTTCTGGCCATTAAAGTATGCACTTTATCATCATTAGTAAGTCCAGTACATACTGCTCATATGTAGTATGATGTTACAGCATGAACTGCAGTGTCCCAGGAAACACATGACGTGATCATAAAAATAAAATTGTCATAAAATTGTCTTCCAAATGAATAAATGTAAATGTAGTTTATGTTAATGTTGTTTGTGTGTTCGTGACCGTGAACTCTATTGCATTTCTTTGTGTGTGTTGTTCAGTGGAGAATCAGTCTCACTGTGACTTTGTGAAACTGAGGAACATGCTGATTCGCTCTCACATGCACGACCTGAAAGACGTGACGTGCGACGTGCACTACGAAAACTACAGAGCCCACTGCATCCAGGAGATGACCAGGTGTGTGACATATAGAGAAGATAAAAACACAGTCAGCTTTGTTTTCAGCCTTCAGGCAGTGTAATGACATGCTGACCTGAGGCTGTTTGACTTTCCAGCCCAGATGTGCTTCATATAATGTGTGTGTGTGTGTGTTTCAGTAAACTGGCGCAGGATAACCGTACGGACAGTCCACTACCCATCCTGCCTCTGCCCACACCAGACGTGGAGACGGAAAGACTCATTAAGATGAAGGATGAAGAGGTACAGAACAATCATCACTGATATTAAACCAGCACTCAGATGTGTGCTATAGATTTCTATATAGTTATTAGGACACTAATGCTGTTTTTACTATAACACTGAGATACTTATTATAGTTTTTATTAATATTTTGAATTAGTTTTTATTTGTATATTTTCCATTTGCAGTTTAGTTTTGGTTAGTTTTTCTCAGTTTGTTGTGTTTTTTGTAATTTTTTATTAGTTTTCATTATGTATATATATTTCAGTTGTTTCAGTTTTAGTTTTAGTTATTTTAGTACAAGTTAAAATAAATGAAAATGACAAAATGTTGCCTTGGCAGCTACCTGAACTAAAATAAGGTTACCATTTGAATATATTTTATTTTATTTTAATTAACATTTATTTTATTTCAAGTAATGAAAATGTTTTTTTTTTTTCTTGTTTGTTTTGTTTTAGTTACTGTAATAACTAATATCCCAAAGGACATATGCTAGTTTAATTCATATTTATGGTCTCTGTAGATACATTTTCATACAGATTCATTGTTATAGATACTTTGGATGATTTAATTGCCAGTAATGATCATGCTCATTATGGCCAGTATGTGTGTTTTTTCATGTTTATCTTCCATATTTTTTCTTCATTTTTCGCTTCATATTCTTTAAATAAGGAAAAACATAAGCAATTTATTGTAAAGTAGCCACACTGCAATATAAAATTTAGATTTAAAAAAAGTAGTAAAGCAGAGCACTACCATTCTAACATCTGGGGTAAAAAAAAATACAAAATAAAAATGCAGTAAAAAAACAAAAAAACAGTATATTCACC
The DNA here is from genome assembly GCF_012432095.1 of Onychostoma macrolepis. Taxonomy (NCBI): domain Eukaryota; kingdom Metazoa; phylum Chordata; class Actinopteri; order Cypriniformes; family Cyprinidae; genus Onychostoma; species Onychostoma macrolepis. Next base: position 26,096,241 of record NC_081162.1, read on the forward strand.
AATATTGTGAAATATTTTTACAATTTAAAATAGCTGTTTTCTAAGTAAATATATTTTAAGGTGTAATTTATTCCTGTGATGCAAAGCTGAATTTTCAACATCATTATTCCAGTCTTCAGTGTCACATGATCCTTCAAAAGTCATTCTAATATACGATAATTAGAATGCATATATTAAGCATTTTGGATTATTATCAATACTAAAAACAGTTGTGCTCCTGCTTATTTTTGTGAAAGTCATGGTCCATTTAATTTTTCAAGATTCTTCTATGAAAATAAAGTATAGAAAAACAGCATTTATTTTAAATAGAAATACACTTTTGATCAATTTAATGCATCCTTGCTAAATAATAAAAAATAAAAAAGATAATAATCAACTGCGTTGTTTTGTATGTGCAGCTGAAGAGAATGCAGGAGATGCTGGAAAAGATGCAACAACAGATGCACGAGAAAGACCAATGATGCTGATACACACACACACACACACACACTACGGCCCTCACAGCAGCCCTCAGATGTGAATGCATTTAAATGGTACTGTACAAATATCATATCTACAGGTCTGAGCCTCAGATCCGCTGTTCATCTGCTCGGTGCTTCTGTCTGCCTGCATCAAATACAGTGATTCATCAAGAACATACATAAACCAGTCTAACTTAAATTAACCTCTGAAGGTATCTCATTTACATTGACTTTTCATTTGCTTAGTAAGACGAATGTATGTGTGTGTGAGTTGTTTTCTGAAACAGTGCAGGGGTTCATTGACACGTGTGTGTGTGTGTGTGTTTGGAGAGACAGTGACGTCCTTTTGCTATGAATTTGCTGGGTTCGATGGCGGTTTTGTAGTGAATGTGAACATACAGTATGGCTCCGATAACTGTTACCAAGAAACATCCTCAGTTCAGACGGCTGGTTTTTGCTCGTTTTATAACAATAATAATCAGAATAAAATCTATTCCATTATTATGAGTGTTTATGGCCTTTAATAATTTAATAATTTATATTATTATGTCAGTTGTTTATGTAAATCTTGAAGTAAAGCTTGCTAATAAATGTGAATAATTTATCAGTTGTCACTGTTGTTTGTTCACTGTAGTTTCATATCCATATGACTGATCAGCAACATATATAATTTGTAAGATGTTTTGCTCCACCAAAGAAATTAAGTAGGCCCCACTTGTTTCTTATTCACAGGTGCTTATTCCAAAAAAAGTGGCTTTTGTTTTTGAACTGTGTTATGTAGATGAAATACATTGTTATATGGTTGCTACATATCATTTGAATTTGAAAAATCGAATGTACTGTAGTTCTCCTTTTCATTGCTATTTTTGAACTAACATTAGGCCTTTTGGCAAATCAGAAGAATTTTTCAGGGCTTCGTAATTCTTCTATTGTTTAAATACACGATGTGAACTGTGGTGTAGTTTTGCTGTCTGTTTCAGATACTGGATGACTCCAGTGCTCTTCATTCACTGGCCAATGCTGGGAATTTAACTGAGTGCAAAGGAAACGCGGTTCTGATGTCCCAGTATCAGAGCGTGAAAGTGCGGCCCACTTCCTGTCACATATTGCTCTGAGGGGGCGGCGTGTGTGTTTAAGGTAGTTTTATCAGTGTGACCCAGCTGTGTTTGATGCTGCAGTCTTAACGCTCCTTCAGACTGATACTGACACACAGACACGCTGGTAAGAACTTCACATCTAAACTAATTACACAATATATGCATTAGTTCTGTAACTTAAACATGACTTATTCTTGATGTATTTAGCTGGTAATTAAATATTATTCATCCAATATTGAACTAAAGGGCTGGTAAACACACACTCTTATTTATATAAAAATACGAAAATAAGACAAGGTTTTTTTTTTTTGTATTTTATTTTTGCCAGTTGTTGCAATTTGAGGAATATATAACTTTTAATGATTAAAATAAAAAATAATAAATAGAGCTATATATAAAATAAAAATAACTTTATATTGTAAACACAAAGAATTTCTCTTGGGAAAGCTTCTGGAACACATCCAAACATAACAATAAACATAATAATAAAATTAAAGCATTAAATATGAAATTGTACAAAAAAAAATCTATTAGGCTGAGAGAGAGAATATACATTTACAGAAGAGGTAGTGATGTGTACAGTTTATGCGAATATATGGTAAAATAAAAAATACAAAAATAAAATGAAATACTGCGGTGACACTATAGATACCACGGTAACACTTTACAATAAGGTTCATTAGTTAATAACATTAGTAAACATGAACTAAGAATGAACAATACTTCCACAGCATTTATTAATCTTAGTTAATGTTAATTTCAGCATTTACTAATGCATTATTAAAATCACAAGTTGTGTTTGTTAACATTAGTTAATGCAACATGAATAAACCATGAACAACTGTATTTTCATTAACTAACATTAACAAAGATTAATAAATAGTGTAATAAATGCATAGTTCGTTGTTTGTTCATGTTAGTTAATACATCAGCTCATGTTAACAAATCATTGTATATTCATGTACCATTGCTTTAAGTATTTAAAAAACACCATGACATCATTATTGTAAATGTGGTTTTGCAATATCCAACATTTTAGTATTTGTTTGTCAGCATTAATTCTATTATATTATATATTAATTATAGTATAAATTTTTATTGACTTTTAATAAAATTTTGTTGTAATTTTGCAATTCAATTTCAATTAGATTCGTATTGTTTTTCCTCTACACTGAGACCATGAAAAGTTTGTATCATCCCGTACTTTTTTTTTATCTTTGTCTTTCTTGCTTCCTTTGCTTCCTCCCGAAATTCCAGATAAGCGTAAACATCTCTGTCTATTCAGTTTAGTACTCCATACATGGAAGCAGCCAATATCTGGCACTGAAAACATCTGCATGTGTTGCTCAGATGAATGGCTCACATGATGGTGATTTGTGGTCTGTCTGCAGTGTGTGTGCTGGCATGCGGTGTGTTGCGCTCATGTTGAAGGTGGTGCTGTCAGTGCTGGGCAGTGAGATGATCGTGGCTCAGCTCTGGTGTCCGGAGGTGTGCTCCTGCACGGGCGGTGTGGTGGACTGCAGTAAACGCGGCCTCACCACGGCCAGCCTGCCCTCGTCCTTCCCTCCACACACCACCACACTCCAGCTGAACGACAACCACCTGACGGCTCTGCCCCCCGGCCTGCTGGACTCGCTGCCCACCCTGCACCGGGCCGCTCTCCACGGAAACCCGTGGTCATGTGACTGCGGCATCCTTTATCTGAGAGGATGGCTGCTGAAACAGAGCAACCCCGCTTCCATACAGTGAGTGCCTGGATGAAAGATTAAAGATGGGATTTTCCCTTTGTTTATATCAGTGCATTGTTTTTTTCATGCTCTGGTCAATTTTGAAATTTTGGATCGTCTTCTTTCAGATTAGTGGGGGGAAAAAATCAATGAGTTTATTTTATAACCTATTTGCATCTTTAACTTTTAAATACAATACATATTTCTCAGAATGAGTTTTTGACTTTCATCTTTCAGATCTTCTTCTTCAAATTTCTAGTTTTAATCCCATCTATTTTCTTATTTATTTTAAATTAATAATATAGAAATGTATTTTATAAGTTGAGGTTCAACTAAACTAAACTAAACTAAACAATGTATTTCTGACTTATGGAGTGACAAAAAGAGATATACAAAAACTTCAGTTTTTCCTGTTAAAAAAACTTAAATCATAAAAAATGTTACTTGAAATAAAATTAACTTTAATAAAATAAACTGAAATAAAACAAAAATAATTTTATTTCAGCTTGTTACCATAATAAAAATAAATAAATAAAATGTATTTCTGACTTACGGAGTGACAAAAAGAGATGTACAAAAAAAAAAAACGTAAAACTTGAATCATACACTGTAAAAGGTGATGTTGACTTAACTTAAAAAAATTGAGGAAACCCATTGCCTTAAAATTTTTAAGTAAATGATCATTTAAAAAAATAAGTTAATTGAATTGTCAAGTTCACTTAACTTTAAAAAAAAAAAATTATGTACTTAATAATTTTAAGACAACGGGTTTCCTCAATTTTTTTTAAGTTAAGTCAACTTATCACTTTTTACAGTGTAAAATTTTTATTTGAAATAAAATGAACTTTAATAAAATAAACTGAAATAAAACATAAAAATAATATTATTTCAGCTTGTTACCAAGGCAATATTTTATTTTATTTTCATTATTTTAATTTCTCATTTTCGTTTAGTTTAACTTGATGAACCAAAATAACTAAAACTAGAAATAAAATTAAAATAATAATAAAAAACTATAAAAAATAACAAAACACAACTACATTACTAAAACTTCAACTAAAATTAAAATGAAATTGGAAAATACAAAAATAGAAATTATAATATTACCTCAAGATACTAAAATCACATTGATGTCAACAGAATGAAAATGTATGCAAATTTATGCATTTCAATTAGATAATGCCTCATTTGCATATTTAAACATAACATTTCAGAAAACTTGTTATACAAAATTGAACACCTTAATGTACTCATTAACTTGGGAAGTATGGTGATATCTACTGCATTAGTTATTATTTAATTGTTCCTCCGACAGCAATGAAGCTAAAGTCTCCTGCTTCTCAAAGGTTTATCCTGAGAAAACACCTGAAAACTGATTTCATTTACTTAAGGAACGGTAGGAGAAACATCTGAGACCAAATTGATACTTGAATGAAATATAAGTGAGCTTTTTTTGTTTTTTCCTTACTAAACCTGCTTAGGTAGTACAAATGTGACAAAACACACGCCAAGGACAAAAGCCAGGGGTTCAACGATGGCCAAACAAGAGAGAGAAAGAAACATTAAAATGTAAATAAATGAAAAGAAATAAAACAAGCAGATATAAGGGTAGTTGTGGCCTAATGGTTAGGGAGTCGGGCTTGTAACCTGAAGGTTGCAGGTTCGATTCTCGCGCCGGCAGGAATTGAAGGTGGGGATTGTGAATGAACAGCACTCTCTCCACCTTCGATACCATGACTAAGGTGCCCTTGAGCAAGGCACCGAACCCCTAATTGCTCACTGGGCGCTGGAGCAAGGCTGCCCACTGCTCCGGGTGTGTGTCCACTGTGTGTGTGCATTTGTTCACTACTCACTGCTGTGTGTGTGCACTTGGATGGGTTAAATGCAGAGCACCAATTTCGAGTATGGGTCACCATACTTGACAATACGTCACGACTTAACTTAACTTAAACATAATCTTTCCAACAAAAGAAATTAATTATTAAATAAAAATTATACAAAAAGTGAGCATACATTCAAAGTTTTACTTGCCTTTTTGTTACTGGAGGTAGATAAAGATTTAATGTAGATTTTAATATCTTCTTGAAAGTAAGAAAAGTGGTGGGTGACTTTCATAAACTTGCATTTGCTGATGAAATATTTTGCAAGCAAAACAATTAAGCTGCATAGAAAGTAAACATTTGACAATTCAAATAACGTATTTTTTAAATTATCATTTACTTAAAAATTTTAAGGCAACGAGTTTCCTCAATGTTTTTTAAGTTAAATCAACTTATCACTTTTTACAGTGTACATGAAACTTCCCAAGAAGAATTATCACCTTTAAAGTGTTATCAACTACATCTGATCTAGTATTACAATTCAAAAAAAGGATCATATATTCATCTATTTTAATTATTTTATAAAATATATCAAAAACATAGATAGCCTACCTGCTTCCAAAAGTCTTCAGAAATCTAATTCTAAATTACAAAATGAACATTTTGGTTACTAAACTTGTTAATGAATGTGTTACAGGGATAGTAGTACCTATGCAATCTTTAACCTTATTTATTTCCCCATAGATCCTAATATAAGCGTGTGTTTCAGGAACGTCAGCTGCAGTTCTCCTGCTCACCTGCGGGGGCGCCTGCTCGTGTATCTGTCCGAGCAGGAGCTGCTGGATTCTTGTCGTTACTGGATGTGTAATCTGGCTCTGGCCTCTCAGATCAGCCTCTTCATCTTCATCACTGTGCAGGTGCTCCTGCTGGCCGCTGTCATCCTCTTCCTCCGGCGGTTTGAGCTGCTCAGCCGAGAGGCGCGGCGCACGGCAGCGGAGAGCTTGACGGCGGAGGACGGCGCGACGCAGAGTAATGAATACGTCTCGTTGAAAGACAGGAGCCTCTAGGAGCCACCAGAGCAAAACAAACGACTGTGTTCAGTTTCAGTGTAATCATTTTGCACAGTTCATTTTTATTTATCATATTCAAATTTCCTTTTAAATTGATCTGCTTTTTTGCATAGCTACATTTTCCAGGCATGCAATAAAAATGCTTCATGCAGTTTAGACAATCAAATGTAATGTTCACTGTAAAAATCACCCTAACTGGGGAAAATAAGGAATAAATCCATTTGTTTCCTACTTTCTGTGTAAAAAAAAAAAAAAAAAACTCTTTTTGTAAACTTGATCCAATGGTCACATTGGTGCATATTTACAGGTGCATGTGTATGTGTTCTTGTTATTCATATCCTTTTCTTTTTATTGCTTCAATAAAATAGTTTTGTTTTAAAACAAAGCGCAATATTCTATTATTATTATTGTCACTTTTATTGTTGTTGCTGCTGCTATACTTAGCAGTACAAAACTTTGTTTCAAATAATATAGGCCTTATATAACACATACAATATAGCCTAAGAATAATATAATATAATAAGACTATTAATATTAATATTATATACGTATCAATATGAATAATAATACGTTTAAAATGTTTCTGACCCAAGATCCGAATCAAAAGAGGAAAAAAAAGACACTTCATATTTAATGGTGCTTGATTATTTTAATTGCATTTAATGCATTATACTTTAAATAAAACATTTGCAGTGGGTTTGTAGAAGCCGTTTTTATGCATGGATTTGTTCACTCGTTTTGTCCGGGGGGAAACATGAATCCCGGAACCTTGTATCGCTGCTGAAGTGCATCGGACACATTTTAAGGTTGCATAACATCACCACAGGATCAACACGTGAGTCTTTTTTAATGTTACTGAATGGCATTTAGATGAATCGTTTTCAGTAATTTTTTTGTGCGGATAAAGTGCGAAGCGACCCTTATTAATATAATCAATGTTTGACACGTCAGTGTCAGTGATTTTGAGGTTTTTAATGAATGTTAATTTGTCAGCTGATCACGAGCAGCATAAACACTGACATCCAGCAGCACACATGAGCTGATATGAAAAGATGATCTCTATATCTCATACTATAACACAGAACTTACTCGAATTAGCCAAAACGAGTGGTAAAAGATGTGTTTGTCAGCAGTAGCTGTGGAGAAAATCCACAGTATCGATGTCACGTTTCAACCCGAAATTAAAACGCGCATCAAATATTTGCTTGAATCAAATGAAGCCTATTTGAGAAGCATTAGTATTTTTGACTTTGTTTTAATGACACCTCCATGAAGTTTCTGGTCATGTTCTTGACAGATTCCCATCACGTTCTCTGCTGAGCTTCACGTCTCTGAGGGTTTGTGTTTGGAGCTGTAAAGTTCTGCCATGGGCAGATTAAGAAAGAAACACAACTGGAAAGGCAGACAGCAGAGCACATCTGCGCAGACAGCTGCTGCAGACAGACAGACTGATGTGCACGTGGAGATTCAAGGTAAGATGCATGCCCTATCATAAGCTCTGCAGTATAGGTTGTTGTTATGGGGATGCAATAACAGGCATAAAACGTTGGGAAAAAAGCAGCATGCGTGCAAATTGCAAAATTACCTAAATGCAACACAATTTATTAAGGCAAATGTAGCACTCACTGTAAATTACTCTAATTTAGGACGATTAAAATGATTTTGTACTTGTCTCTGTAAAATAACACTCCTTTTGTAAACTGTTAATCCACTGCTGGCAATGATTTAAACAATTTTTGTGCATATTTACAGGTGAATGTTTTTGTTATTCATTTATATATTAGTTTCTTTTTATTTCTTACAATTCATTAAAATCATTTAGAAAAATAATTTCAAATGCCCACAAAACAAAGCATTATTATTATTATCTTAATTACTATAATTACTACTTTTATTAAGTTTTAGTGTTTTCAATTATATGTGACCCTGGACCACAAAACCAGTCTTAAGTCGCTGGGGTATATTTGTAGCAATAGCCAAAAATACACTGTATGGGTCAAAATTTTCAATTTTTCTTTTATGTCAAAAATCATTAGGATATTAAGTAAAGATCATGTTTCATGAAGATATTTTGTAAATTTCCTTCTGTGAATAACTTTTTTTTATTTAGTATTATGCATTGCTAAGAACTTCATTTGGACAACTTTAAAGGCGATTTTCTCAATATTTTGATTTTTATGCACCCTCAGATTCCAGATTTTCAAATAGTTGTATCTATTTATTCATCTTTCAAATGATGTATAAATCTCAATTTCGAAAAATTTACACTTAAGACTGGTTTTGTGGTCCAGGGTCACATATTATATTATATTATATTATATTATATTATATTATATTATATTATATTATATATTATATTATATTATATATTATATTATATTATATTATATTATATTATATTATAGGAAAGCTTTTGAAATGTTTCTCTCAGTGAAAGTTCAGTTTTGACCACAGGAAAACAGAAAACAGCACAGAAATGCAAATGGTGATAATAGATGATACATAGATGCAAGAATAAATATGATCTTTTAAAAAATTATAATATAAATGCACTACATTTATAGTGTAAATACATATACATATATCGTGCTTAATGTTTTTAATTAAAGAATTCTCTTCTGCTCACCAAGACTGCATTTATTTGATCCAAAATACAGCAAAAGCAGTAATATTGAAATATATATATATTTTTTTTACAGTTTTTGCTGTACTTCGGATCAAATAAATGCAGGCTTGGTGAGCAGAAGAGAATTCTTTAAAAACATTAAAAATCTTACTGCTCAAAAACTTTTGACTGGTAGTGTATATATTCCTGGGAAAAAAAAGGTGCACATTTGACCATTTTCTGAGAAAAGAGTGTATTTGATTAATTCTTGCTAATTTCCTTACTGGTAATTTGTGCTTAAGACCATTAAAAGCTTAGTGTTTAGCCGTTTTGGGCTTGGCCCATTTTTTTTGGCCTGTAGTGTAATTTGTTTAGTTATTGTAAACAAAGGCTAATTCCGATTTAATTTTCAATCGTATTATAATTGTTAAAATGCCCACTGAATCATCTAGATGAAGGTTTTAAATGATGGTACAGTACTTTAGAAGCATCACATAGCAGCTTTAGAGCTTATTTTGTGTCATTTTCAAGATATTAAGTGTCAGCACTTTCACACATGCGTGTTGTTTTCAGCAGTTTAAATATGTGCGTTTTGGAGCTTAGCATTGCATAATGTGATTTTGTGCAGATGGAGCCATGCTTAAAGGTGTAGACGACTGCAACGCTCTTGTTCTGTCTGCCACCAAAACCAAGAAACAAAACAAAGTCGAACATCCTGTAGCCAAGAAAAAAGCCTTGACAAAGAAGCAGAGGAAGAACCTGGAGAAAGTTCTGGAGCTGAAAGAGAAAAAAACCCATGTAAGAAGAGAGAGTCTGTGAGATTGATGTATCTGGAGGGTTTAGTTGATTCTGTTTGTTGTATACAAATAATTTTTGTGTTTCATTCTCGGCAGAGAGCAGATATATTATCTAAACTAGCTGAGGTTCAGCTGGCCGAGTCGGAGCTCAAACTGCTGTACACGACCTCTAAACTCGGCATCGGAGACAGACTCTACCAGACCAAAGAGTAAGAGATCAAACTGTACTAAGGACTCCAACTAGTTGATATTGAAAAATGTAAAATACGTCACTGTGTGTGCTTGCAGATCTGTGAATGAAGATCAGGATGGGGATTCAACTACTGTCAGGATCAGCAGTGTGAGCGGAGCAAACAGAAAGAGAAGAAGAGAGGTGGATGATGAGGAGGAGAACGAGGGATCTGAGTCCTCAGAGGAGGATGATGGTGAGGGGTCAGACTCATCCGAGGAAGAGGAGGAAAAAACACCTGAGGAAAACCCCACAGAAGAGCCACAGGTGCTGAGAGAGGAGGCCAAACAGAAAGAAACGGATGTTAAGGAAGAGAAGAAAGATAAAGAGGAAACGCATAAGAAGGAAGATTGTAAACCTGCTGTGTTTATTCCTGTGGATCGACTGCCGGAGATTCAGGTACAGGAACTGGATTGGTTTTAAAGTGTGTGAGTGGGAGAAGTTTTAGTGTTTTCAAATACACTTAATGCATTATTTTATATTATATACACCACATTGCTGCTTATTCTGATGAAAAAGTGGTCACTTTAGACATTTAGTGACTGCAAACTAGAGTTTTTCCTTTATTGATTTATTTATTTTAGTATGTTTCACATATATTATATTACATTATAATCCAGGTTTTGAAATGTTTCTCAAAGTTCAGTTTTGACCGCAGGGAAACAGCACATAAATGTAGATGATGATGATGATGATTTATTAACTGATAAATAGATGAAAGAACAAATATGATCACTTCACTTGAAATATTCTTAATGCATTAATTGTGACTCTGGAGCACAAAACCAGTCTTAAGTCGCTGGGGTATATTTGTAGCAATAGCCAAAAATACACTGTATGGGTCAAAATGATTGATTTTTCTTTTATGCCAAAAATCATTAGTATATTAAGTAAAGATCATATTCCATGAAGATATTTTGTAAATTTACTACTGTAAATATATCAAAACTTAATTTTTGATTAGTAATATGCATTGCTAAGAACTTCATTTGCACAACTTTAAAGGTGATTTTCTCAATATTTAGATTTTTTTGCACCTTCAGATTCCAGATTTTCAAATAGTTGAATCTCGGCCAAATATTGTCCAATCGTAACAAACCATGCATCAATGGAAAGCTTATTTATTCAGCTTTCGAAAAATTGACTTGTTTTGTGGTCCAGGGTCACAATTATACCTTGTAATGCACCTTATAATGCGTTACAGTTTGAATGTATTATAATACTTTATTTTTACAACTTTAGAAAGTATAATGTATTAAAATCCTTAATGAGAATGGAATCTGCACATATTAAATTGCATTTTAATTTTTGATCATAATTATGATGCACACATGCATTATGAATACCTATTATACATTAAGGCTATGTTACCACGTTCTCACTTGGATTTGAATCATTTTGGTTTGATTCACATAGATCCGATTCAGTTCACTCTTAAACTCTGATTTTGCCGTTCCTAATAAAGTTATCGATTGACTTTGCAGTTTTACTTAGATTTGGCTCTAATTCTTCATGTGAATTGCAGGAGGCTCGTCTGAGGTTGCCGATCCTGGCGGAGGAGCAGGTCATCATGGAGGCGGTGAAGGAAAAAGAGTGTGTGGTGTTGTGTGGAGAGACGGGCAGCGGGAAAACCACACAGGTGCCTCAGTTCCTGTACGAGGCGGGATACGCCAGGTAATGTCATAATCAACAAGCCGTTGCCTGTGCATGATCTGTGCTGTCTGTCTCTCATTGTTTGCTTCTCTGTTTCTCAGCTCGGGTGGCATTATTGGTGTGACGGAGCCCAGGAGAGTGGCGGCGATCAGCATGTCTCACCGTGTTGCCACAGAGATGAATTTACCCAGCGGGTATGACATCTGTGCGGTGAAGAAATAAGCCAAATGTGACCATACAGTGATGTTAGCTCGGTTAAAAGGTGTTGTTAGGCTGGACATGACCATATCAAACATATTAAAATCACTGTGCCAAACAGCCTTGAGTAGCCTATTGCTTGTATAACAACAGATTATAGTATTAAATATATTATCAACCTAAATATAGACAGATTATTGTTATTTCTATTAATAATCATCATCATCATCATCATCATCTCAATTCTTCATTAATCTAATGTTACATTGCAGATATTCAGATTTGGCACATATATAATTCAACACATGTTTACAAGTGCGTATTTATGCATAAGCTCATCCAATCAAATGCATTTTTTCATCTGAGCATGAGTCATTTATTTGATCAAAATTACAGTAAAAACAGTAATATTGTGAAATATTATTATAATTTAAAATGACTGCTTTGTGATGCAAAGCTGAGTTTTAAGCATCATTGCTCCACATGATCCTTCAGAAATCATTCTAATATGCTGATTTTCTGCTCAACAAACATTTCTGATTATCAGTGTTGAAAACAGTTGTGCTGCTTCATATTTTTTGGAAACATATAAATATAATAATATAATTGTTTCTGCGCTGCTTTGATTCATCCAAATAGCTACGCAGGCATTTTTAGTCTTAATATGTATTTGATGCTGACTTCAGCCTGCTCTGTTAAACCTTCTGTCTTGATGTGCATGACGGCAGTTACTGTAGACCTTTTACAAACATCCTGCATGAAGTCTGAGCAGCTTTAATGCCAAACTGAAGTAAACTGAAGTAAACTGTGTGTGTGTGTGTTCAGGGTGGTGTCTTATCAGATCAGGTACGAGGGGAATGTGACAGAAAACACAAAGATCAAATTTATGACAGACGGTGTCCTGCTGAAAGAAATTCAGAAGGTAACACGCATGCACAAACATGCACCATGTATTACATGCTATGCATTTTTTACTGTGCTATATTATACTTGAATGACCAAAGTTTACACACTAACTCTCAAAGAAAGCTTTTGTGCATCTTTCAAATAAAAACAGGACATCCCAGGGTGTTCCTCAAAGATTTTGTAAACACAGAAATTGTAAACATGATGTATTCAGTGTTTATATTTCACCAGGGGTCAGAGGTCACGCACTGCACATAAAAATAAGCTCGTGCCAACCCTGTTTGTGTAGGTTTCAGCTAACCCTATGTTTATCAAGTAATAAAGCAAAATCCTCCATAAATATACAGTGGTGGCCAAAATTATTAGAACACTAGAATTTTCACCAACTAAAAAATGGTTTTAAAAGTCAGTTATTTCTATCTTTTGCTGTAGTGTGTCAGTAGGAAATACCAGTTTACATTTCCAAACATTCATTTTGCCATTAATTATAATAATCCAGTGAGATTTTTGTTTGCTCCATACAGAGATCTGATCTGATCATCGTCAGTCTGTCTGGAGTGACATGAAGAAACAGAACAAACTGAGACAGACTAAATCCACAAGAACTGTGGCAACGTCTCCAAGACGCTTTAAGAGACCTGCCTGCAAAGCTCCCTGAAAAACTGTGCGCAAGTGCACCGAGGGCAAAAGCTGCTTTAAACGTAAAGGATGCTCGCACCAAACTTAGTTAATAGAAGTTAATTGATAAAGAAAATCTATTTATGACATTATTTTTGACAGCATTCTCATTTTACAGCATACACAAGTGCCTAAAACTTTTAACAGTACTGTAGCTTTGCAGATAGGTCTCTTGAAGCATCTTGGAGATGTTGCCACCGTTCCTCTGGATTTAGTCTGTCTCAGTTTGTTCTGTTTCTTCATGTCATTCCAGACAGACTGATGATGATCAGATCAGATCTCTGTCAAATCTCACAGGATTATTACAATTAATGGCAAAATGAATGTTTGGAAATGTAAACTGATATTTCCTACTGACACACTACAGCAAAAGATAGAAATAACTGACTTAAAACCATTTTTTAGCTGCTGAAAATACAAGTGTTCTAATAATTTTGGCCACCACTGTATGTACCATATAGCAAGTGAGCCCTTGGTATATTGCTGCTCGTTTGATGATGCATCTGCTTTCTTAATATCCCTGTCATGATGCATGTTTTTGCAGGATTTCCTGCTGCAGAAATACAGCGTGATCATCATAGATGAAGCTCATGAGCGCAGCGTCTACACTGATATCCTCATCGGCCTCTTGTCACGCATCGTCCCACTCCGCAACAAGGTAAGACGCATGAACATGCACGATGGTCAGGTTAAAGCTGTGTGGCTGGCATGTTTATAATGCGATCTGTGATTCACAGAAAGGCTTACCCATGAAGCTGATCATCATGTCGGCGACGCTGCGTGTGGAGGACTTTACTGAGAACAAGAGACTCTTCCGAACTCCTCCACCGGTTATCAAGGTGTCTGATTTGTCTACATTGTTCTTATTTCACCTCTGTAACATGTTCATGTCATTATCACACATCACATTGGCATGAAGTAGGGTCCTATGAAATCTGTATTTTACTTTTTCCCAAATTCAGTTTTTTCAGGTTAAAAATGTTTCATATTTATTTTAATTTGAGTAATTTTAGAAATCAAAAAGCATAACTGAAATCATGAAACTTATACAATTTAACAACAATTGATTAAAAGTTAATGAATGCTGTGCCCCCCTCTGGATTCTGGTTTTTCCATTTTAATATTTCTGGATTCAATTTTAATTGTTAAATGTAATTTTAGTAATCAAAAATCGTCTAATAATTGAAAATAATGAATCACAATTTACTTAGTGTAACATAAAAATAAATTTTTAAGGACCTATGAAATCCGTTTTATTTTCCAGTTTTCCATTTTAAGTTTCCTGGATTCCGTATGTTAAATTTTGAATAATCAAAAAGCATGTCTAATTAATTCAGTTCATAAAACTTAATAATAAATAATTTATTGCAATCATTTATTACAACCGTATAATTTTTACAATTATAGAATCCTATGAAATGTTTTATTTTTTCTGAAATTCTCTCCGTTTTAATAATTTCTGGATGTATGATTTAATACAAATGTATAATGAAAAACGGTAGTAAACAAATTAAGGCTTCATGTGTGTACTGTATTCTGCAGATTATGATAAATTAAACATTTAAACATTAGGAAATGTTCTGTAGGTCATCAAACTAAATCATCTGTGACTTTCTTAATTGGAAGGTTAGTAAAAAAAAATAAAAAATCAACCTAAAAATAACCAATAGAGAATGTTCCGTGTAAGTTGCTGTTAGGTCATCACCAAAAAAAACAAACAAACTCTGAAATGTTCTGGGAATGTTATTTTATGCGTGTAAACAAGAACTGTAATCTTGGAACGTTATCATGGAATTCCAAACAAACGCTATCAGGAACCAAATACTAATGCTAGGTGAACGTTCTGTGTTTAAGACATAACTTCTGTTATGATCAAGAAAAACAGTGTTGTCAGATATGACCGTTTTAACCCTGTATATGTGTGTATAGGTGGAGGCCCGTCAGTTTGCGGTCACGGTGCATTTTAATAAACGCACACCAGTGGACAACTACACTGGAGAAGCTTTCCATAAGATCTGCAAGATTCACCGCATGCTGCCGCCAGGTCGGTTAAACACACATACAAGCAAAGATAAATGATATGCACAGATAAATGCATGCATGAATGCAGGGATCTAAACACTTGTGTTGATATAGGTGGCATTCTGGTGTTTCTGACGGGTCAAGCGGAGGTTCATTCTGTGTGTCGCAGACTGAGGAAGGCTTTCCCTTACAGACCCAACCGAGAGCACACAGGTACACAGACACATCTCACACTCACACAGCACTGTTGTGCTTAACTAAAAAAAATTACTTTATTGAGGAATCACTAACCATACATAAGTAGCTATTAAAAACTACATACACAGTACATTGTCTTTTTTTGTATCTAAATGTTCGTTACAATCCCTTAAAACAGGGATACTCAAATCTGGCTCACGAGATCCACTTTCCTGCAGAGTTTAGATCGAACCTTAATCAAACACACCTGAGCATGCTAATCAGTGTCTTCAGGATCATTAGAAAATCACAGGTAGGTGAGTTTGATCAGGGTTGGAGCTAAACTCTGCAGGAAAGTGGATCTCACGAGCCAGATTTGAGTATCACTGCCTTAAGAGGTTAAGCAGCCGTCCCAATATTAAAGACTGAAGTGTGTGTTCTTTCAGATTCAATGGAAACAGAAGAAGATCTGAAGAAGTCAAAAAGAGCGAAGAAAAAGAAGAATGTGGTATGATAACTGTCATCCCAGCTAACAAACATTTATTCTAAGAAGGTTTTGCTTACGTTTCTATTAGGTTATGAATACATTACTTCTGAATGTTGAAAACATCCAGTTTTTTAAATGTTCGTAGTGTTTTTTTGTTATGCAAATGTTAAAGGTGGGGTAAGTGATTTCTGGTAGCCAATGTTGATATTTGAAATCACCAAAACAAACACGCCCCTACCCCAAAAGGGTCTCGCCCCTATTTTGATAGCTCTGCCCCACACATACGTAGCCTACGCAACTCAGGCAACGATTAGTTCTGTGAAACAAAGCAAAACCAATTTACATTGTGTCTGCACTGGACGCGAGCGGCGTGTCAAAATACTATAGAAGTCTTTATAATCAGTGATGCTGAAGAAACAAAGCAACCTCGGCGCTCCTTGAGTTCTCCCCAGCGCAGGAAAGCTGATCCGATATTTACACTGGTCCTGCTTCTTGCCTTATCGTTCCGCAGACGTTTTCCTCTTTTGTTTTTTTTATCCGCCATCTCTACCTTTCTGTCGCTCGGCTCGGCTATCGTCCGTCCTGTGCACTGAACGCTCTCTTCTCCACATCATGAATAGACATGCCCCTTACTGCTGATTGGCTACAAGTTTGTTGTGGTACTCGGCCCCGACTCAGTTTTCTAAAGCGTTTTTGAAAAATTACATACCCCACCTTTAAAGGAACATTACATTTGAACATTTTGCAAACATTGCGGGAACGTTACTTTTGAATGTTCTCTGAATGTTCTGAAACAAGTACTAACATTTAAAAAAAATCCAACTAAAATATTTCAGGAATAAAACACTCTTTTGACTTGTGCTAGTGTTTTGAGAACATTGTTAAAGACTGGGGGCCTGTACCATGAAGCCGGTTTACGTAAATTTCAGTTTAGTTTGCACCAACTCTGGGTTTTAGGTACCATGAAAGTGTTTTGGCTTTTAGCAGTGTTCATCGCCATAGTAACCTACGCTCCACAGCTAACCTGCTCCGGGGCAGGTTATGTTCTGGTTTAGAGATCTCAAACCGAAATTTGACCAATCAGCTTCAAGCAAAGTGACACGTCTCTGACGCAATAAAGCCACTCCTCCAGTTTCTCTTACTCCAAATTAAAGGACGCTACATAGTAAAACATTTTTAAAGATAAAATCATCTGATTCTTAGAGATGATTATTTTTTATAATTATTTTATATTATTTATATGATTATTATACCCTTAATCCATTACACAAGCCAGCTTAGTTTAATAGTAATTATTAAGCTTTTATTTAAAATCAATGTAAACATATAGATAATATGCAATATAAGTTTTAGAATCAATAGCTTTAAACATGACTACATAGATTTTTAAGTGTTTTTATACCTATAAATATGATCAACTCTATAAACTAACTTTACAACTTTTACTTGCACTTGATGTTTTAAGATGTTTTCCTCTTTCATAGATAGATCGTTTCATGATCGTGCTGTGTAAATGTTTAAATTCTTCATATTGTTCAATCTTTTAATCTTCGCACTGACTCTCTCACAAGAAGTGAATCATAGTTTTAAGGCATGTGATTGGCTGCTCATTACTGATGAGGATGAAGCCTGAGTTGACAGAGAAAGTTGATGATCAGCTTCATGGTACCAACAAAGCCGGATTGGACTGGTTTGGTTTTGTCAACTCAAAACTAATCCTGTAACCCTGAGTTTGTTCAGCCACCATCATGGTACAGGCCCCAGATAACTTCGAATAAATGTTTGGACATAACCTTTAGAGAACCTTGTCAGAATGTTCTGAGAACGTTCCCTGTTAGCTGGGTTTGTGTGATACTTGTTGGCCAGTCATGTGTCTTCTCTCTCTCTGCTTGACCTGAATTGACTGTGTAAACTTTACAGTAAAGGTGTTAATTGTTAACTTTAGGTAAAATGAACTAACAATAAACAATACAGTGTTTAACAACATTTACTCATGCATTTTTGAAAGCTCTGGTATCTATAAAGTATCTGTTAATGCACTGTGAACTAACACTGTAAATAAACAATGAACAATGGTATTTTTATTATCTAACATTAATAAGGATTAATAAATGCTGTAGTAATATTTTGCTCATTTCTATTTTAAAATGATTAAATAAAAATGGTGTAGTCAATTATGTAGCATACTACTAGCTGAAACATTGTTATTTGACATACTGTTTATTAAAACAGTATGCAGTATCCAGAATATTTTGTGAAAGAAGTGTGCTGTATACTCAACACAGTTATGATCTTTGTCTCAGTCGCTCCCGAAGATTAATCTGGACAGTTACTCGGTTCTGCCTGTGGACGAGGGTGATGAGGATCGTCAGGCCGGCATTGATGAGGATGATAATGAGGGTTCAGACCTGGAGCTGGAGCTGGGAGATCATCCAGGAGCCGATCACGGTGAGAGACTCTTAGATACACAGGTGTGTTTGATCTGTGCTTGACTGGATGTGTGTTAATGTGTGTGTGTGTGTGTGTTTGCTGTGTTCAGAGGAGAAGGCCGACCCGTCCATCCCGCTGTATGTGCTTCCTCTCTACTCTCTGTTGGCACCTGAGCTGCAGGCAAAGGTATGTGCCTAACTTTAGTGTCCTGGAGTAACAGAGCAATTGTCCAATAAGTGTATTCCACACTTAATTGTGACCCTGGACCACAAAACCAGTCTTAAGTCGCTGGGGTATATTTGTAGCAATAGCCAAAAATGCATTGTATGGGTCAAAATTATCTATTTTTCTTTTATGCCAAAAATCATTAGGATATTAAGTAAAGATCATGTTCCATGAAGATATTTTGTAAATTTCTTACCGTAAATGTATCCAAACTTAATTTTTGATTAGTAATATGCATTGCTAAGAACTTAATTTGGACAACTTTAAAGGCAATTTCTCAATATTTTGATTTTTTTTTTGCACCCTCAGATTCCAGATTTTCAAATAGTTGTATCTCGGCCGATCCTAACAAACCATACATCTCATAAATCCAGATTTTCAAATAGTTGTATCTATTTATTCATCTTTCAAATGATGTATAAATCTCAATTTCGAAAAATTGACACTTAAGACTGGTTTTGTCATCCAGGGTCACAATTTACTTTATTACAATACAATAGATTATTTTCTGTAATTAATAATATAATTAATTTTATATATATATATATATATATATATATATATATATATATATATATATATATATATATATATATATAAAATATAATTTACGTTAACATTACATAATAGAAACTACATTATACTGTAATGTAAATTCATTTTCTGTAATAATATAAATAATTTTTAATATTTGAAACTGTTTAATGTTGTTGGATCATGGAAAATGAATCTCCACAGGCAATTTTGGAGTACACTTTAATTCAATTTTTATTTATTTATTTACATTTTATCCAAGGATTTAGTCTGATCATGTCTCTTTATAAATAATCAGCAAAAGCTTTTGAACTACTTTTCTATTTTCTGACAGTTTGAAAAATTGTTCCAAATACAGAATTTTATGTGGACTTACTGATTTTTGTAAACTGTATTTTTAATTATTAAGCAGTGAATTAATTCATTTATTTATAAAGCAGTGGTTGAATTCTGTACAGAACCAAATTCAACATTTATAAAGATAAAGAAATAAACATAATCAATATGGATGAGAATGAATAAATATCTATCGATGAATGATAGTAAAATGCTGCCAGATGTACTATTTTTATTTTAGATTGACCTCAACCCTCAGACATGTAAAAATGAAAACATTTGTTACAGTTATTGTAGTATGCAGCTGGTTTAGATGTGTTGTGTGTGTTCAGGTTTTCCGTCCTCCTCCCGCTGGAGCGCGTCTGTGCATCGTTGCGACTAACGTGGCCGAGACGTCTTTGACGATCCCCGGCATCAAGTATGTGGTGGACTGCGGTCGTGTGAAGAAGAGGTTTTATGACAGAGTGACAGGCGTCTCCTCCTTTAAGGTCACCTGGATCTCACAGGCTTCAGCCAATCAGAGGGCAGGAAGGGCGGGCAGAACGGAGCCGGGTCACTGCTATAGGTCAGAATCTGACCATTGTTGTATTTTGGAGGAATCTGAATGAGAGGAAGATCTGGAAGCGTGTGGTATTAAAGTGAGGTAATATTTGTGTATGTGTGTGTAGGCTCTACTCGTCTGCTGTGTTCGGCGATTTCAGTTTGTTTTCGGAGGCTGAAATCACGCGGCGTCCCGTCGATGACCTCGTCCTTCAGATGAAAGATCTCAACATTGAAAAGGTTTCCTTTCATCATGTGCTAATCACACAAGAGCTATTACACACCCAAGCATGACAGGTTTGAGTTTGGTCTTATTTATTTATTTTGCATGTTTAGGTTGTGAATTTCCCGTTCCCAACTCCTCCCTCATCCGAGGCGCTGATCTCTGCCGAACAGCTCCTGATCTCTCTGGGAGCGCTGGAGGAACCGCCTCGACACGGACGGTACGGCCCATTTCTCCTCTCTTTTATTCATCCGTCACTCTTTCCTTTAACCGATCCATTTTATGTGCTGGAAGTGAAGTGAAAGGAAATGAACAAGCAATCAGACTGACATGGTTGCTTTTATTAAAAATATACACTGGTGTATGAAAATACCCATTTAAAATGTAATCAAATTTTATGTAAAATATGTTTTATATATAATATAAATATAAACTCACAGCCTTCCTGTGTACTGGTATGCAATGTAAAATTATGACATTGTCTTATTAAATATGCACATATTTGCAAAATATTACAAAATAAGTGATATAAACTATTACTTTATCACTGTCATGTTTAATCTTTTTTTATGTATAAAATATTTAGATATTTATTGTAATGTGTTCATGTAACAAAATGGTTAATAAACACATGAATATGAACTACAGGTCCCATAAAATGATGAAAAATAATACTTTTTCAGTTATTTAGCACAGTGTTGTTTTAGAATTTGTTATAATTTTTATTAATACTTTGAATTCGTTTTTATTTTTAAATTTTCAGTTTTCATTTCAATTTTAGTATTAGTTATTTAGCTTAAATTTGAGTAATTTAGTTTTTGCCATTTTTATTATTTTAATAAAAATAAACTTTTTAAATTTATCTTTTTAGTTTTTATTAATGTTTTATGTCAGTTTTGGTTTTAGTTATTTTAGTTAAACTAAATGAAAATGAGTTTAAAAAAAAAAAAATGTAAGTTCATATTTATTTTAAGTATCGAAATGTTTATTTGTACTTTTAGCTACTATAATAACTCAGATTTAGTCCCAACAAAAGTCCTGAAATTTAAATTAGTTGTATGTCAGTGTAGCTGTAAATACAATGTATAAAATATGTTCATGAGAAATTGTCAATAAATGTGCACACATTTTCATAGTTTTACATATTATTGTTATCATGTTTATTTATATTGTATAATATAATATTTATTTATATTAAATATTGTATAATTAAAAAATATGTAGATACTGTATTTATTGTAATGTATTCAAAATAGTTCATAACCATATGAACGTGAACTATAGGTCCCATAAAATGATAATAAAAAATGATTTTCCACAAAACCCTTACAGTCATCTGAAATATCATTTCAGTTTAGTGCTTTGTACCTATTAAAAATGTGATTGCTGCAAAGTACTTCACAAAGGTGTTAAATGCAACCAGATCATCATTTGTGTCTTTAGTCTTTAGCTTCTTAACCTGTTTCTCTCTCTCTGTTGTAGTTTGGGTGAGATGGAGAGGGCGCGTCTGTCGTGTCCCATAACTCCTCTGGGCCGCGCAATGGCCGCGTTTCCCGTAGCACCGCGGTACGCTAAGATGCTGGCACTGGGCCGTCAGCAGGGCTGTATGCCGTATATCATCACTATCGTGGCCGCCATGACCGTCAGAGAGGTCTTTGAGGATTACGACAGGTCATTCACATGACACGTGCACATTCATTCAGTTCAGAACAAACATTAGCGCTCACTCTGTCTTTGTCCGGGTTTCTCAGGCCTGCGGGCAGCGAGGAGGAGAGCACTAAGATGGCAGGGAAGAAAGCCAGATGTGTTCAGATGAGGAGGTTATGGGCCGGTCAAGGACAGTCGCTTCAGCTGGGAGATCTGATGGTTCTGCTGGGTATGAGTTTGATTTCAATTTCAAATGTTGATGTCAAATATTCAGACATTCAGGTCTAATGTGAAAACTCCTTTCCTGTTATTTTAGTATTGTTTATATACCATTATAGTATTTATTCATATTTTGAATTAGCTTATTTATTTTATGTTTTCAGTTTTAATTTTTAGTTTACGTCTTAGTAATGTTATGTACTTTGTCTTTTTTAAAATTATTATTATTTTAATATTTCTATATTTCCAATTAATATTTATTTCAGTTTTAGTTTTGGTAATTTTAGTACTTCAACTTAAAATTATTTATTTCAGTCAGCTGCAGTGCTATTTTAGTATCATTGAGATACTAAAATAGAGTTTTTTAAATATTTTGAATGTTTTTATTTTGTATTTTCCTTTAATTAAAGTGTTATTAATTTTGTTGTGTTTTTGTATTTTTATTAGTTTTTAAATTATGTCTGTATAGTTTTAGTTAATTTAGCACATCAAGTTAAACTAAATGAAAATGAGAAATGTTGCTTTGGCAACTAGCTGAAATAATATAATAGCTGAAATTATTAAGTTTATAATAAATATACATTATTATTATTATTATTATTATTTAATTTCTGTTTATTTTATTAAGTAACACTTTTAATGGTTTTAGTTTTAATTAACTAAAATAACCCTGGTTAGTAGCCAAGAAAACATTTCCAAAGATTCAAAAGTTTACTCTTTTATATATATATATATATATATATATATATATATATATATATATATATATATATATACGGTATATCAACTTCCTAGTTCTGTAATTCCTGTTATAGTATTTTTCACGAATGAAGACTTTGCTAAAAACATAAACACTAAAAGTGCACTTTGGGAATTTAGTAAATCTGTGCATACTAGGAATAATTTTATTTTCTCAAATAAAGGCCAGGTAATGTTAATTTTAAATACATTACCTAGTGAATATGACATTCACAATTAGTGCTGTCAAATGATTAATCGCATGTACTTTACATGTTTATTATGTGTGTATTTATAAATATAATAAATATACCAATATATATTGTGTAAACAAAAACATTTATTTTAGATGTGATTAATCGCGATTAATCATTTGACAGCACTAATTGTAATAAAAGGATTAAAGCATTTGCCTTTCTATTATTAGACGGAGCTGTTGAACAGAGACCGAACTAGAGAAGGCAAAATAAAAGTCCTGCATCTGACTCTTATCGGCCAAACAAAAATAAAAAAAAATTGGTCATTGCTGATCATTTCAAAATGCCAAATCTTCTATGCATGTTTCTATCATTAGCTTGTGTGGTTTGTGTAATTGTTGGGATGTTGATGGGTGTTTAGGGGCTGTTGGTGCTTGTGAATTTGCGGGCTGCCCTCAGCAGTTCTGTGAGGAAAATGGGCTTCGGTTCAAAGCCATGCTGGAAATCCGAAGACTACGACGACAGCTGACCAATGCAGGTGAAGATACACATGTTTTTTTCTGTTCAGTGATTATTTTGTGTCTGTGCCTGCCTGTGTATGATTGAACTGTCTCTGTCTGTCTCAGTGAATGCCGTGTGCTCTGACGCTGGCGTGTACATGGATAATAAGATGGCTCCTCCGACAGAGTCTCAGGTGCGGTGTTTACGGCAGATCGTGCTGGCGGGTTTAGGAGATCACATCGCCAGACGAGTGCAGGCCGAGGAGCTGCTCGACCCCAAATGGAGGAACGGCTACAAGGTGCCTGGAAGATTGCTTCTGATTTTGCTGTTGAATTTTGCAGAAGTCATAGAGATTTATATGCGTATGTGCGTGTTACAGACTCCTCTGCTGGATGATCCAGTGTTCATTCACCCATCATCTGCTCTTCATAAGACACTTCCAGAATTTGTCGTTTATCAGGAAATCATGGAGACCACCAAGATGTATATGAGAGGTGTGTGTGATTACATATGAAATCAGTGCATTTCTACACATCGCCCTTTAAATGCACTTTTTATAAATTTGTGAAAAATCTCATGGTCGGTATAAACTTTGAACTGTTATATTTATTGTAAGAAGAATGTGCATAATAATTAGGTGAGTTAATAATAACTATTTATTACGTTTATTTATTTATTTAATAATTTAATTATTATAATATTTCGGCGTTCAATCAGAAGTGGACATGGACTCACATAGTGGACCAAAAAATAGAAATAGAAAACAAATAGACCAAAATAGTTTATATTGTACCCAGTGCAATATTTGTCAACAAATTAATCATGCATTTTATGTGTAAATAAATTACTTGAGGTGTCTTTGTGTTACACTTACAATAGAAGTGACATGAAACAATTAAAGACAATTAAGACTTATTAATGAAATGTATCACGTTTTTCACAAAAATATTAAGTAGCACAACTGTTTTTAACATTGATAATAATCAGAAATGTTTATTGAGCAGCAAATCAGCATATGAGAATGATTTTTGAAGGATCATGTGACACTGAAGACTGGTGAAATGATGCAAAAAATTCAGCTTTTCATCACAGGAATAAATTACATTTTGCACATTTTATTTAAATAGAAAATATTTTAAATTGTAATAATATTTCTGTGTGTGTGTATATATATAGTATTTACTAAAATAATTACAAATAAACACTTCATTTGTTTTGAAAAAATTAAATTTGTAAAATAGATGACAGCTCTATTTAAATAATACATTTGTTATATTTCACAAGTGTAAAGAAAATGTTTCTCCATTTTGTTTCATGCAGGTGTTTGTGCCGTTCAGGGCGAATGGATTCCGAAGCTCCTCCCACAATACTGTCACTTCAGTGCTCCGGAGGAAAGCCCCGCCCCCTGGTACTGCCCACTGAGCGGCCAAGTGAAGTGTCATCAGCAGAGCACCTTCTGTAAGAGCCGCCGTTCAAAGCCAGCTTTTGTTTTTTAGTGCCGCTGTGTGTGTGTGTGTTTGTGTGTAATTACAGTCACATGATGTGGGTGTTAGTCTGAACGTGGGTGTGCCTCTCTCCGCAGACAGAGTCAGTTGGAAGCTTCCTGCCATTGAGATGGATTACCCAGAGGGCCTTGAGCATTACAAACAGTTTGCAAAGTTTTTCCTGGAGGGCCAGGTGACATTTATGAGTGTGTGTGTGTGAATGTGGGTGTTAAACCAAAACAAGATGGAAATGTCAGTTATTCGCTCTACAATAAACTACTGGTAAATGGTAAACCAGTTTAAAACCATGGCAAATTTGGTCATTATGAAAAAACCAAAAACAATGTAATGACCATAATCAAGATAATAATGACTGAGTTTATATTTATCCTTATTATTACACGGCTACATACAAAGTAAATACATTACAATTTAACAAATCTCTTCTGCTCACCAAGGCTGCATTTGATTAAAAATACAGTAAAATCACCAATATTGTGAAATATTTTTTAGTTTTAAAATAAGTGTTTTCTATCTGAATATGTTTTAAAATGTAATTTATTCGAATGATCAAAGCTGTGTTTTCAGCATCATTACTCCAGTTTTCAGTGTCACATGATCCTTCAGAAATAACATTTCTGATTATTAGTGATTCTAAGAACAGTTGTGCTGCTTCATATTTTTTGGAAACTGTGATGCATTGTATTTGTCAAGATTCTTTGATGAATAGAAAGTTTGAAAGAACAGCATTTATTTCAAATTGGAATCTTTTGTAACATTATGAATGTCTTTTACTGGCACTTTTGATCAAGTTAATGCATCTTTGCTAAATATGAGAATTCATTTCTATCAGTCAAAAAATAAATATATCTTACTGACCCAAAACTTTAAACAGCAGTGTAAATACATAAATTGAATGATACCATATTCATAATCCATGGTGTTGCTGCAGAAAGTGATGTATGAACTTATTCCTGGCTGAATTTCTGCAGGTTTGTCCCAAGATTCAACAGTTCAGCAAATGTTTACTGTCGTCACCCTCCACCATGCTGAAGACGTGGGCCAGGTAAGATCTAATACGCTCTTTAACTTGTGTATGGAGTGTAAATACTTATTGTTGAATAATCTCCTGCTGTTGATCTCAGGCTGCAGCCGCGGACGGAAGTTCTTCTGACGGCGCTGGTGGCCGAGAAAGTGGACAACAGAACGTCTTTAGAAGCTGCATGGAAGAAAGATGAAAAATGTACGTTGCTATGCATATGAAAATGATTCAGGTTCATACTTTCTTGTGGTCATTTAGTGGAAAACCATGTGGGGATTGATTTTACTGTATCACAGACCATGCAATGCAAACCTGTCACGATACACTAGCATTCAAACATTTAGGGTCAGTAAGATTTTTTTTGAATGAAATCTATACTTCTATTCAGCAAGGATGTATTACATTTATCAAAATTGACAGTAAAGGCATTTATAATGTCAGATTTATTAACTGAAATATAGAAAAAATGTTTCTTGATCAGAAAGTCAGAATATTAGAATGACTTCTGAAGGATCATGTGACACTGAAGACTGGAGTAATGATGCTGAAAATTCAGCTTTGCATCACTGGAATAAATTACATTTTAACATATATTCAAATAAGACATTATGGAAGCCTGTTTAAAAAAAAGAAATTAAAATAATAATAATAATAATGGGGAAAAAAGGTAATTGCAAGTTTTTTCCTTGCAATTCTGAGAAAAAAGTCAGAATTATAACCTCGCAACAGCAAGAAAATACTTTTTTCTTAGAATTTTTTGACATTTTTTATTCTGAATTCTGAGATTACATCACATAATTCTGTCCAATAAAAAAGGTAATCTGAATCTATCTCACAATTCTGACTTTTGTTTTCAGAAATGTTTTCAGAAATTCTCAGAATTGCAAGAAAAAATTGTCAGATAAAAAGTCACACTTTTATTATCCATAGAAAATAATATTTTTCAAGTTAGAAAATTAAGTAATACAATTTTGCAATATTGTTATTGTTTCTGCTATATTTTTCATCAAATAAATGCAGCCTTTGTGAGCACAAGAGACTTCTTTCAAAAACATTTAAAAATCTTACTGCCCCTAAACTTTTGAATGGCATTGTATATATACTGAATCAAAATGCTGATAAATATCAGGATTTATATTTTTAGCTCTGACAGAAATACATTTTTATTAAACCCGAAGTGTGGAAAGAGACAAAAATGGCTTTATTTCTCCCTTTTAGATCTGCTGTCAGCGTTTTGTCAGTGGATCCCAGAGTCTCTTCATGCAGAGGTCACTAAAGTCTGGCCACCGATCTGACACACGGACACACAGTGACCCCTGACCTGTCTGACCAGCACGGGCCTTTTAATCAGAGGACACGCAGCAGTAAGACTGTTAATGAACAGGATCTTCCCGCTTGTGCCTCATTCTCTGACATCACACGGATGGATTCCTCTGAAAGCCTGTGGACAGATGAAGACTTCCAGTGTAAAACGATGGCAAGATCTCGCGCCGCATCTGCAGTGCAAACTGGACTTTTGTAAACCTTTTGTAAACATCTTCAGATCAGAACACCAGAGCAAATAAATTCCTTTGTTTTTAAACTACCTTGTGTCTCCATACTGTCTGTTCTGGCCTTTAACACACTAGCGAGTGTTTGCTAACAGCAGTGAGCATCGCTATTGTGAATAGGGTTGCAAAGGGGTGAAAACTTTCCATGGGAACTTCGTCTGGGGAATTTTGGAAGTATTCCAAGTTTGAAACTTGTGTTTGTGTGAATTTATGAGAATTAATTGGAAATTTGGGGAAATTTATAAAACTGTCATTGTAGTGAATTTGCTTTAGCCAACCTAGGGAGACGAAATAGTGTAGTGATGGGTACTCAAGTCACCAATGGCGTTATGAGTTTTGGATCATGTCAATTAAGGTGCGGTTATGAGCAGTGTTGGGGGTAATGCATTACAAGTAACGTGAGTTATGTAATCAGATTACTTTTTTTCAAGTAACTAGTAAAGTAACGCATTACTTTTTAATTTACCAGAAAATATCTGAGTTACTTTTTCAAAAAGGTAGCACCAGTTACTTTGTTTTCCCATTTATTGACTGACAAGTCTCCTGTCCCCATATTGGGAGAGATCGGAAGCACAGAGGCGTTGTGTGCGCTGTGTGAACATGTTCATTACTGTAGTTCTAGACTAAAAAACTGAATTAGTATTCATCAAAATGAATTAAAACTGAATTGCAGAATATGTCGCAAACCTGCAATAATTAAATATGTTAAATAACACAAATGTATCCAATCCCATTTTATTAACCAATGTCTTTGCTGCTGACCTTTGATGATCCAGTTCAATTGCATACTAATAAGCAAAAATGATTTTAGATAAACTAACAATTGTGCTTCATTGTTTTTTTAGTGTTGAAGAGTGTTGAACCTTCTTCTCCTGCGTTCTACAGTACAGACGTGATTTTACTTTTCCTTCAGCCTGAGGTTTATTCATTACACTTTTTGGTGTGAAAGGGCTTTTACATTTGCTATAAATAGAACTTCCTATATTAAAAACAATCAGGCCCTGCTCATATTTAAAAAGTAACGTAACGCATTACTTTCCATAAAAAGTAACTAAATACCGTAATTAGTTACTTTTTTTAGGGAGTGACGCAATATTCTAATGCATTACTTTTAAAAGTAACTTTCCCCAACACTGGTTATGAGTACATCACATAAGAAAGATTGGTGGGATACCTAACTTGTAGAACCTTTACTGCATTATCAACACAAGGTAGACACAAGTGTAATAAAATACATTTTATTAACAAAAGATAGACAAGAGTAGTCAACAACTACTAAATGAATACCATGAATGAAAAAGGAATAAAGTGCATGAAATGCATAAAATGCGAGCGATTATGTTGGGTGTTGCAATGTCAGAGCTACGTTATCTGGAAAGAGAAACTCTTGCTACTCTGAAACAGGTGAAGGTGAAGAACCTTATTATACATCTAACAAATATATGAAAGATTATTTGTTATCAACTGCAATCAGCTATATAATATCTCATGTAAATTAGAAAAATCATACACTGATAATATACAACAACGCCAAGGTCTCTGGAAGAGGTTTGGATAGGTGATATTTACGAGTGAGTCGTCTGGTGGCGGTGACTTCATCCACTGGTTGTGCTGGTAACAATGCAGTGAGGAAAGGAGCAGGAATCCGTTTCGACCGCCTTGAACACGAAGCGCTGGAGGATGCTGATCTCCTGGAGCGCCAAAGGGTCCTAAAATCTGGAACACGCAGATGTGACCCTGAAGTAGGTGCAGAAGGTCCTTAGCCTGGAACACGCAAGCAAAGGTACCTTGGAGTAAAGGTTTGCTCGCCGGAGCTTAACCTTGTTGCAGATGTCTGTGTGTCTTCTGCCTCTCTGGGCTAGAGACTCAGAATTTGGCCGATCTGCTTTGTCTCTCTAGGATGGAGACTCAGGACGTGCTGCGTCTGTTGTTGTCTCACTGGACAAAGACTCTGAAGTTTGAACGTAGAATACCTCTTTCCTCGCAGGCTGGAGGCTCAGAACGTGGTCGAACGTGTTGCTGCTTCAAAGTTGGAGACTTGGTATCTGTTATTGCCTCTTCCCTCACGGGCGAGAGGTTCGAGTCGTTGGTGATCTGTTGCAGTCCTTTCCTTGACAGGACTCAGACTCAGAACGGAGGATGATCTGCTATTGTCTCACCCTTGCAGGCAGGAGACTCAGAACAAGATCTGTTAGTGTCCCTTCCCTTTCGGGACTCAGACTCAGAACAGTGTATGTTAATGTCTTTTCCATTGCAGTACTCAGACTCAGAATGGAGGTGTTTCTGTTAGTGTCTCTCTGGACGTGCCGGAGACTCAGAACGGAGGTTGATCTGTTGCAGTCTCACCTTCACAGGCCGGAGACTCAGAGCCCGTTGATCTGTTAGTGTCCCCTGGACGTGCCAGAGACTCAGAACAAGGGAAGGTACCTTTATCTCTTTCCGACGAGGAGGAGATTGCAATCTGGCGCTTCTCCATTTCCAGGCAGTGATTGACTGTTTCCATCAGAGCGGGGGACACGCTGTGGCCCACCCTTCTTTCCTCCTGGGGAACTTATTTGCATAGTCCAAACACACATTTAGAAAAGTGTCACTAAAGTTTTACCGGTGCATTTTTCGCTTACCAAACCACAACCAGAATGGATTTGGTCCAAACATGATGAAAAAGATTGAACTGTCATGCATGCATTCATTTGACCATGCACAGCTGAGTTTGTGTAAGATGTTGCACTACACGTCGCTGTCACTGTGTGTGTGTTGTAGTTTGCATCAGTTTAAGGTTTGAGAACATAGTTATGAATGGGTTTGGATGGAACTCTGTGATCTCTCTCTTTGTTTCACAGGCCAAAACCTGAGGAATCTGTCTGTTGGTGGGTGAAGGACAGAAACTGCATTTTGACCAATAGCAAGTCCTGTCCTTCCCGGGCTTTGCTCCAAAGGTCTTTCTTGCCCTCAAAGAGGTGTCTGGCTGTTGTCCTGGCATCTTTATCTGATGGCGTTGGACAGTTTGCTTATGTTAGTCCACCATGATCCAATCAAAATGTAGCAAACCTTTGTCCACTATTGTGGTCAGAGAGGGGCCACGCCATAAACTGGGCCTTGGAATGTGCTGTCCACTACATCATATACAAACATAAATATAAACATTTTGTAAAGATGTTCAAAATTCAGCTTTGCATCACAGGAATACATTATATTTGAAATTATATTAAAACAGAAAACCATTATTTTAAATTGTAATACTGTGCAATATACTGTTTTATTCTGTATTTTGTGTAGGTGTACACATCACAGAGGACCTCTCCTGGACCAACAACACTGCAGCACTGGCCAAGAAAGCACAACAACGTCTCTACTTCCTCCGTAAACTCAGAAGAGCCAGAGCCCCGGCCCCCATCATGTGCACCTTCTACAGAGGCACCATCGAGAGCATCCTGACTAGCTGCATCACTGTGTGGTATGGCGCCTGCAACGCGTCCTGCCGCAAGTCCCTTCAACGGATAGTGAGAGCAGCTGAGAAGATCGTTGGTGTCTCTCTCCCCTCCCTCCAGGACATCTACAGCACCCGTCTCACCCGCAAAGCTCTCTGCATTGCAGGCGATCCCACCCACCCGACACACTACTTCTTCAGTCTGCTACCATCAGGGAGGAGACTGCGGAGTCTCCAGGCCAGGACCAACAGACTGAAAGACAGCTTCATCCATCAGCCTGTCAGGAAGCTGAACTCCCTCCCGTCCTTGCCCCCCCTCCCCTCTCTTACCCCACGCACTACTGAACTCTGACCCCCCCCCACCACCCACATTTACATTTACATTTACATTTAGTCATTTTGCAGACGCTTTTATCCAAAGCGACTTACAATTTGGGGAACACATGAAGCGATTCATCTTGAAGAGGCAATTCGACAAAGGAAGTGCTTGTAACACCAAGTCTCAGGCATTGTTTAAATAAGTACAAGCTAGCAAGGGAAGGAATAAGTAAGGAGAAAGATTTTTTTTTTTTTTTTTTTTTTTATGTGTAGGTTGAAGTCAAGTAGTGTCGAAAGAGATGAGTTTTCAGCTGTTGCTTGAAGATTGACAGGGATCCAGTACTCCGAATATGGGTGGGAAGATCATTCCACCAGCCAGGAATGGTGAACGAGAATGTTCTGGAGAGTGATTTTGAGCCTCTTTGTGATGGTACCACGAGGCGTCGCTCACTAGCAGATCTCAGATTTCTGGAGGGGATGTAGATTCTTAATAGTGAGTGCATGTAGGCGGGTGCTGAGCCTGTGGTTGTTCTATGAGCAAGCATCAGTGTCTTGAACTTGATGCGAGCTGCGATTGGTAGCCAATGCAATGAGATAAAGAGAGGTGTAACATGGGCTCTTTTGGGTTCCTTGAAGACCAGTCGTGCCGCATTCTGAATCATTTGTAGAGGTTTGACTGTGTTTGATGGAAGTCCAGCCAGAAGAGCATTGCAGTAGTCCAGCCTAGAAATGACAAGGGCCTGGACAAGAAGTTGTGCAGCATGCTCCGTCAGAAAGGACCTGATCTTTCTGATGTTGTGTAGTGCAAACCTGCAAGATCGAGCAGTCTTTGCAATGTGGTCTTTGAAGGTCAGCTGGTCATCAAAGATTACACCAAGATTTCTGACCGAAGTTGATGGGGTAATTGTTGATGAACCTAACTGGATCGTGATGTCATGCTGTAGAGTTGGAGCGGCAGGAAAGACAAGAAGCTCAGTCTTTGCCAGGTTGAGCTGGAGGTGATGTTCATGTTCATCCATGCAGAGATGTCTGCCAGGCAACCTGAGATCCTTGCAGCTACCGTTGGATCATCTGGTTGAAAAGAGAGATAGAGCTGTGTGTCATCAGCATAGCAGTGGTAGGAGAATCCATGTGCCTGTATGATGGGACCCAGTGATGTAGTGTATGTGGAGAAGAGGAGGGGTCCAAGAACCGATCCCTGAGGAACCCCGGTGACCAGTGTATGTGCTTTGGATACCTCCCCTCCCCAGGCCACCCTGAAAGACCTACCAGTGAGATAGGATTCAAACCAGCGAAGTGGAATTCCAGCGATGCCCAGTGATGAGAGAGTGGAGAGGAGTATCTGATGATTGACAGTGTCAAACGCGGCAGATAGATCCAGCAGAATGAGGACTGATGATTTGGAATGGGCTTTTGCAATTCGCAGGGCTTCAGTGACCGAGAGAAGCGCAGTCTCAGTTGAATGGCCACTCCTGAAACCTGACTGTTTAGCGTCCAGTTTGTTGTTCTGTGAAAGAAACAATGAGACCTGGTTGAAGACAACACGTTCAAGTGTTTTCGCTATGAATGGAAGGAGAGAGACAGGTCTATAGTTTTCTATAAGAGAAGTGTTTAATGTAGGTTTTTTGAGCAGTGGGGTTACCCGAGCCTGCTTGAACGCAGTGGGGAAGATGCCTGTGAGGAGGGATGTGTTGATGATGTGTGTGAGTGTCGGTAGAGCGTGGGAGAGATTGCTTGCAGAAGGTGCGAGGGATTGGGTCAAGAGGACATGTTGTAGGATGGTTGGAGAGGAGAAGTTTGGATACTTCAGCCTCCGTCAGGGGACAGAAGGAGAAAATGGGAGGTTTAGCAGTGGATGTGGTTGGTTGGGGGTCCTGTGTGCGTGGAGGTGAGAACTGATCACTGATCGATCTAGTTTTGTCTGTAAAAAAAGTAGCAAAGTCATCAGCTGTAATAGAAGTGGTGGGAGGTGGTGGAGGGGGACAGAGGAGAGAATTAAATGTTCTGAAGAGATTACGCATGTCTGGAGCGCTGTTGATCTTGTTGTGGAAATGTGAGGATTTGGCAGTGTGGACATCAGCAGAGAAAGATGAGAGCAGAGACTGATACCTACTCAGGTCCGACGGGTTGTTTGATTTGTGCCATTTTCTCTCTGCCGCTCTGAGTTTAGTCCGATGTTCACGAAGAACATCAGATAACCAGGGGTTAGAAGGGGCAGTCCGTGCTGACCTAGAGGAGAGAGGACAAATGTCGTCTAGACAAGAAGTTAAGGTAGAGCATAAAGTTTCAGTAGCTGCGTTTACATCCAGAGATGAGAAATGGGTAGGTGAGGAAGAGAGGAGGATACCACAGAGGAAAGATGGGAAGGAGAAAGGAGTGCAGGTTTCGTCTAAAAGTAACCGGTAGGGGGTTGGTGGCACACGGGTAGCAAAATGTAGTGTAAATGTAATGAAGAAATGGTCCGAGATATGTAGCGGTTGTACCAGAATGTTATCTGCAGTACAATTGCGTGTGTAAATTAAATCAAGTTGGTTGCCTGATTTGTGCGTGCTAGTAGTGGTAAGGCGATTGAGATCAAATGAAGCTAGTAGCGAGTGGAAGTCTGTAGCATAAGGCTTGTCTAGGTGAATGTTGAAATCACCAAAGACTAAGAGCGGAGTGCCATCCTCCACAAAAGAGGACAACAACCCGTCCAGCTCCTCTAGGAAGGTGGCTAGAATTTGTCCAGGGGGACGGTAGATTACCACAATCTGGAGTTTTATCGGAGCTGATACAGTAATGGCATGACATTCAAATGAGTTGTAATTGCAAAGGGTAGAGCGGGTTGAGTATTTCCAATTGTGTGAAACGAGCAGGCCAGTACCCCCACCCGACCAACTTGACGCCAAGTATGAGAGAAAGAGAAATTAGTAGAGAGCAGCTGGGGTTGCTGAGTCTTCTGGACGAATCCAGGTCTCAGTCAAGCCCAAGATGCTGAGAGTGGATTTTAAAGAAAAGGCAGAAATGAAGTCAGCTTTGTTGACGGCTGACTGACAATTCCAGAGACCCACAGAGAAAGCCAGAGGTGTAGTGGAAGATGTAGAGATAGGGCGTAGGTTAGCAGTATTACGTTGCCGTCTGCGAGTGATGTTAGAGCGTGGCTGAGAGAGAACCGGAATGTTTTGGAGACACATGATAGGAGAGCAGAGTGAGGAAGGAAAAAGATACTTGAGTGTGTAGCTCGGTGTCATTGCTCGGTTCAAGTCGCACAGGAAAAAGTCGCAGGTCTTTACACTCCTCGGTCTTCACACGAGGAGGCTGAACACACCTCAAACAAATACACAGTCTAGAGTGAAAAAAAAAAGCTGTGGTCGCTTTTAATTAGCACAACCACCAGCCAATCGCAGGGCAATGGCTCAAATCGAAACTAACACTTCGCACTTAAGTGCAGGAAAGGAGTTTAAGCTAAAGGGCAGTTATTATAATGATCAGTTAGTGCAATCAAAAATATAAACCACAACGAAAAAGCAGAATAGAAATAGGTAGGAAACGAACTATTCTTTCCTAGCAACAAGGAATTAATTTAAGCACATCCACACACACACACACACACACACACACACACACTGTGATCAGCACCAGTCACTTTGTACAAGCATTGGACTGACCTCATTCAGCTACCTCTTCTGTCAGTCTGAAAAAGAATGCTCTTCGTCACTTTAAAAAATAGTCTCAATAAGCTCTTTGCACTACCATTTATAGTCTGCACTGTTTGTTTGTTTGTCTGTCTCACTGGTTTGCACTCTATTTACCATGTGCCTTATGCCACTTTATCCATTTCATATTATTTCATTTTTATTTTTATTCTACGTCCTTATTTGTATATCTGTAATAATTGCATTTTTGTTTGTGTATGTGTATATGTGTATATATATATTTGATTTGTACTTATCTGTATTTATGCGTTCTACTGTTAGTACTTAGTGTTATCTGTATGCACCAGGGAGTAAGAGAGTAACGAAATTTCAGTTCTCTGTATGTATGTACGGTACATGTGGCAGAATTGACAATAAAACAGACTTTAACTTTGACTTTGACTTTTTAAGGCTTGATAAGCAAAAGATATGCAATGTTTAAAAACATTAAAAATAGTAATGTTTCCAAACTTCTGACCAGTACTGTACTTCTGTATGATAACAGAAAACTGTCTAGCAGAAAGAGCATCACAGCTTCAGCTAGCTAGCACATACCTCATAAATTGTAAATGATTGTGTGTGTGTTTGTTCAGTCAGTGTATTTGTTTTTTCAATGGTATAGCCTAATTTAGTTGCACAGTATATTACACACAGCACAAGTAATTTACATGAATACCCACCAAGATGGAGATTTTGATATTTTGTGTGCAGGATTTAAGAAATGATCTGTTCATGTGCATTTAGGGGGTGTGGCCTCAATAGCCCTACAGTAAGCAGTGTGCTGTGTGCATGTGCTTAAGCAATGTGTAGGGTGGAAATTCAACTGAAATTACATTAAATCTGATTGTTTTAACCAAGATTATGCTGCAAGGTTTTTTTCTCAACTACATTTAAGTTCGCAGTTTCTGCAATTTTGCAAATTTCCAGTTTATTCCCATGAATTCCCGTTAATTCCCATGGAAAGTTTCCAGTCTTGAAAATTCCCGAAATTTTGCGATCCTAATTCTGAATAGTGTTAGTGATGTCAACAAACCTCGAACAGTATTAGAGTTGAGCATGTGCGTGGTCCCGCATCGTTTTGCTCCAGATATTTATGATTTCTTGTTGAGGTGTGCTGGTGCTTTACTAAGTGACCAGACGTACCATTTTTCACCTGCTGGACCACAAAACAATAGTTGACGGTAGTTCCATAATGTGGATAAAATACTATGGAAATTAGAAGAAAGAAACTCATACAGGTTTGGAAAAAGTGGAGGGCTGAGTAAATAATCATAGATTTTTCATTTTTGGGTTAATTATTTCTGTAAAGAATAAACCTGAGGCATAGATACTTGACAGGGGACTCTTTTGAATCTAGAAACACACTGAAATTCACACAAGATCACCTTAGTAACACTCAAAAACACTAAACTTGGATTACGGAAGCTCACTGTTAACTTTATTTAGCAGGGGTTTTTTTCTGTAGCGTTTTTACAATATTTTACCATTAAGATTGCATTGATTTTGTTGTTTTTTTACAGTGTATTATACATTTCAATGAGTCATTTCACTTCTACAAAATTATTTTTGTGACAGTGAAATATGTATTTTTATTACTATAATAAAAAAAAAATCTATTCCATTGTGTAAGATATTTTGAAAAATTTTTTCCCTTTCATTGTGCCTTGAAGAAAATGAAACCTATTTTTAGCATTGATTTCATGACATTTATTTGCATAATTTATCATATATATATATATATATATATATATATATATATATATATATACACCATACATTCACATATGACAATTTCATACATCATTTATCATAACATTTGATTTATGCAGCAATGAGACATTATGCATGTAATTTAAATGAAATTATAGTATACTGTAATGCAAAAAAATCTTCATTCTACTAAAAATAGACTTCATTTTCTTTAAGGGAAAAATCTTCATCACCAAAATGAAAGAAAAAAAGAAATTAATATTTTTAAGAAAAGTGTCTGTGAAATGCATAAATGTAGATCGATGATATTGGCAATCATGACTTATCTGCTTTAAAAAAAAATTAGATCGTTGTCAAAGCTTCATTTAGTTCTGTCTCTGCAGTCGTTTTCACATACTGCACCTTCTCTATTTTGCCTGAGGAAACATGGTTTCATGGTCTGTATGTGTGGTATGAATGTGACTATATGTTACCTAAGAGGACATTTAGGGAGTAAGACAAGATCTCTTGAAAATTTCTCAACTTGTCAAGTGAGTTTGTAACGTGGGCTCCTCCCGCGAGCGCTGCATGGTGAAAGTGGATTGTTTCTGAGTCAATTTCAGGAGTTTTTATATGTGAGGCCAGTGATTCTGTTCACTCAAGTGCTGCTTTTGTTCATCTGATCTGCCCAGCTGTGACTTATTTCCAGTGTTGGGGAAAGTTACTTTTAAAAGTAATGCATTACAATATTGCGTTACTCCCTAAAAAAGTAACTAATTACGTTACTTAGTTACTTTTAATGGAAAGTAATTGTTACGTTACTTTTGCGTTACTTTCACGTTACTTTTTAAATATGAGTAGGGCTTGATTGTTTGTTTTTAATATAAAGAGTTCTATTTATAGCAAATGTAAAAGCCCTTTCACACCAAAAAGTGTAATGAATAAACCTCAGGCTGAAGGAAGTGAAAATACACGTCTGTACAGAACACAGGAGAAGAAGGTTCAACACTCTTCAGCAATAAAAAAAACAATGAAGCACAATTGTTAGTTTATCTGAAGTCATGTTTGCTTATTAGTATGGTTGAACTGGATCATCAAAGGTCAGCAGCAAAGACATTGGTTAATAAAATGGGATTAGATTATGTTATATAACATATTTAATTATTGCAGGTTTGCGTCATATTCTGAGTTTGCATTTCACTGTTTTAATTCATTTTGATGAGTGAGATGAATTAATGCACATTCACATTTAGTCTAGAACTACAGTAACATGTTCACATACAACGCCTCTGATTTCTCCCAATTTTGTCAGTCAATAAATGGGAAAACAAAGTAACTGGCGTTACTTTTTTGAAAAAGTAACTCAGATATTTTCTTGTAAATTAAAAAGTAATGTGTTACTTTACGAGTTACTTGAAAAAAAGTAATCTGATTACGTAACTTGTGTTACTTGTAATGCATTACCCCCAACACTGCTTATTTCACAACAAAAATGAGTGAAATGGCAGCAGCTGCTGGGATGCGTTATATAACGGAGGTGTGCATGAACGGCCTGAGGTTTCCAGCTCAAACCGGCCAGCGCTGAACCACTTCTGGGCTTATTCTGATTCTGTCACATTTCAGCACAGAAAAGTCCAGCAGTGAGCGTTACTGCAGGACTGAATACTAAAAGAGCTTGAAATCAAGCAAAAGAGCTGGATAGGTGTGTAAAGGATTGGGAAATCAGTTACTCCCACACACACAAGTACATGCACTTCTCTTTAAGTAGGTAATTTCTTTGACTACCTGGCAATTTTGAGTCATCCAGAGAATCAAATGTCCTGGTTTTCTTCCACAAACTCCTCCAAATTACTACTGCTTTTACTTTCTTTTTTTCTTCAATGAAGCCCATTTTCAGGACCATTAAGATATTTTTGCATTGACATGTCAATTCATAAGCAGAAATGCTCTAATGTTTTAATTGCTGAAATCTCATTTTTGTTTAAGTATATTTAATACATGGTATGTTTTATTTTTCTGCATTGCAGTGATGATTTTCCCTGTAAAAATAGAAATGAATTCATAAAATATTTTTTGCAGTATACAAATGCCTATTTTTGGGAGCATTAAGATTATTTTGCATTGTGATGTTATTTTCATAACCTGACTTATTTATTTTGAAATGGGGGTGGGGGTGGGGGTGGCAATAGTGTTATTGTAGTAGTATTTATATACTTCTCTATAGTTTTTAAAAAAATTTCTGGAGTATTTTTTTAATTTATTTTTAGGTCCATTTAGTTTTTTATTTAGTTAGTTGGAAAGGCAATGTTTTAATATTAATATTTCATTTCATTTTCAATTATATGAAAATCCATAAAAAAATTCCTAGACTTCTTTTCAGTTTCTAAGTTTTAATATAAATGTATTTTTTTATTTTTATTATTTTTTTTTTTTAAGTTTTCATTTTTTTTTTTTACTTTTAGGTTACTTTTTAGGTTTATTTTTTACATCCATTTTGGTTTTTATTTATTTAATCATTTTTGTGTTCCAATCAAAACATTTTTAAGTAAATTGCCAAGGCAGTTTTAATATTTATTTCATTTGATTTTAATTTACTTATTTTAATTAAGTTACTTATTACATTTATTTTGAGGTCCATTTTAGTTTTTATTTATTTCCAGTTAATAATTTGATTGCTTTAACCTAAACTTCTTTCAATTAGTTGCTAAGGCAACATTTCTAAATTGTAATATTTATTTTATTTTAATTTTTACATTTTTTAACTTGCATTTTAGGTTTATTTTTAGGCCATTTTAGTTTTTATTTATTTCCAATTAATAATTTTAGTGTTTCAACAAATTTATTTCAGCTAGTTGCAACACTTGTGGCATTATGCATATTTTATTTTATTTAGGCTTTATTTCAGGTAACAATTTATATATATATATATATTTATATATTTTTAGTTAATGATAATAACCCTGATATGCATGCATTGCATGAGAGGTTAAATGCACTTAATGGCAATGAAAATAGCTTTACATCACAAAAAGTCATACTGGCTTAAAGTTGTTTGTATTTTGTATATAATGTTATTTAATGCATTTATATGTTCATTTTGTGCTGTATGCATTTTATATGGTTGGTGAGATTCACTTTGTGTGTGTGTGTGTGTGTGTGTGATCGCGCAGGATCCCTCCCTGCCTTGAGGGAAGACAGAGGGGGGAGGGTAACGATCACTGATCTCTCACAAAATGGAGTGAAGTGTCACGCCCAGCCAAACATGCCTGCTGTGGAGAGAGAGAGAGAGAGAGAGAGCTCTCCCAGCGCTGGAGGGAGTGGCCGGCCAATGAGGGAAAGGAATGACAAACTAAAAAGACGTGTTTGATCAGACACACCTGACAGCTCTCAGTCTGAGCACACTGCGTCCCGAATCAAAGAGAAAAGCAGCGGCCACAGAGAGACAAAACCAGAGCAGAAATGAGGGACACGGCGAAGAAAGCAAACGGAGAGAAGAGAGCTATGGGTAAGAGTTGAATTGCTCTGATTCATTCCAGTCTCCTCCCTCTTTCTCACAACTTCTTCCTGATGTTTTCTCGTTGCTTTGGATCAAGCTTTCTTTTGGTATTTGTGTGAAAAGTTTGATGCACACAGTGTGTAGCTGAGCTCGTGCGTGCATTATGTGCATTAAAACACACAAACACATGAAGCTGGGGTTATGTTTATGGTGCTGCACTTTAGAATGAAGCTTTCTCTCTCTCTCTGCAAAACAAATAGCAAACTTCACCTTTGACCTCCTGGTGTATT
Source organism: Onychostoma macrolepis (assembly GCF_012432095.1). NCBI lineage: Eukaryota > Metazoa > Chordata > Actinopteri > Cypriniformes > Cyprinidae > Onychostoma > Onychostoma macrolepis. The sequence continues at coordinate 26,136,728 of NC_081162.1, forward strand.
CGTCTGTCTACTGATTCGCTTCTGTGGTTCTTTCCTGCGCTTCCGAACACACGTGTTAAACTGAGGAGGCAGATCTGTGAGATTCCTCATGGCTTCAGGCCAGACTCGCAGACATTCCAGCGTGTTACTCTCGAGGCAAACGCATGTCCCCATCATTTTAGCTTGTCATGCTCGCGTCCGTCTCGAGGCTCTCGCTGGAAATTTATTTGCAACTTAAACCACTTTTCTGGTGATAGTCAACGCTCGTGCCCTAAACTTTTCAGATCACCGCTTGGTGGAAACTGAAAGGCTGTAGTTCTGCATGGATTGATCTGTTTTGAGAATAGATTGGAATGCAGTTCACATTTTCTGTGCTTTATTTTTTAGTTAAAAAAAAAAGCAAATCAAATAATGTATTCGAGCTGAAGAGTACCATTCGTTTTAATTTTTTTTTTTTTTTTTTTTTCAGGATAACTGCATGCACAATTTACTATTTATAACTTTTTATGAAAATAGAAACTTATGTACAAATGCATTATGCAAGATTATTTTAGGACCATTAAGAATTTTTTTTTTTTTAAATGATGCATATAAATTTATTATATATTTGTTAGACATCTTATTTTTCCACATTACAGTAATTTGATTCATTTAGGATTTATTTTGACAGTACAAATACTATGATTAAATATCGAATAAACATTGAAATTAAATTAATGGATTTATGTACTTGATCCAGTGTGTTAATTCTGTTTTAATATCTCTGTGCAGCACTCTGGTTGCAACTTTTGCTGTTTTGAAATGTGCCTTATGAATTAATAAACTAAGCTTGATTTAATTTTCACATTTGTATAATGAGGGAAGAAAGGAAGCCCCATTGCGAATTATTTTTATTTATTTTTTTTGAATTGCGACACTATTTTCAGGACAATCATGACCACAATTTCTTATATTTACTAAAGTTTTGAAAATATTGTTAAATGTTATAAATTATTTTTCTACATTACAGTAAAAAAATGTAGCTGAAAGATCAGTCACACTAGCTAAAAGTTTAGTAAACAAATACAGGGTGTGGTACAGGCCTATATTTATGACAATATTTCCAGTTCTGTAGAAATCTTTCATGCACTTGATCATGATATTCCACCTCAGTTTATTCCAGGTTAACCGTTTAAGCATCTGCTGTAAATGGCTAGTTATCTTAAAATCAATTGACAGACTTCAGCAGTTCCACAGATTTCCGCTGAATCGAAATACCCATCATTCATAAAATTCTGCACATGCCCCAACCACACTGTCTTTTGTTTATTAAATATTTTTTTCATTTGTGGATAATGGTAAAAAAAGCACACCCAGTTCCATTTAACACATTTTACTATCATTAAATGCATTTCTTCTTAACCGTACATGAAAAGTGGCTTTACAAAAGATTACATTTTATATTTACTGTGACCTATGAAGTACACGTGACTCATGAACAATAGTCTTTGTGCTGAAGAGCGATGATGCATCTCATCCTGAAAGCTGTTTTTTTTTGTTTGATGTTTGAGTTTTTCTTGCTAATGTCCAGCGAGTCTCAGAAGACGTATCTGCCGTCAGTGAGGGAGTGTGGTGTATTGGTGCTAGTAATAGCCACTCATCCAGTGCCTGTTCTCCGCTCTCATTAGCCAGGGGAAGTTTGGAAGATGTCTGGACAAGCTCATGCCGTATCAAGCCGAGTCTTGCTGTTATTAGTGATCTTAGACTTGCCTACAAATCCAACAAGAGAGACGCAGATCTGTGGCTCTAATGGATGTCAGATGAAAACCTCTGTGAGGTTTAATGTGATTTCAAACACATCCATCTGACGCTTTGTAATAGTATTTTGGGCGATATTAAAACTGTGGTGCTCTGATATACACTACTGGTCAAACATTTGGACACGCGTGACTGAATTTGTTTCTCATTAACCTATAAACTCTAAAGCCTTAAATGCTTAAAATTAGTTTTGCAGACTAATATATAAATATCTAATATAAAGTCTTTTAATATTTTATTGTATTTTAATTTATTTAATTAAACTTTTCCTACCTTATTGGTGCGCCCCAAAAAAATTGTTTACTCAAACTTCAAAATACTTAAAACAAGAGGAAAAGATAAAAACAAGGAGAGAGAAAAGAAACTAATGCTTTTAAAATTGTTTAAAAATTATTTATTTTAGTTAGTTTTTAGTAAAACTAAAGTTGTTTTTTTTTTTTTTGTACTGTGACAGAAGTTAAGTTTTATTATTATTTTTTTTTGTACATATCTTTAAAACATTGTGTTGCCAGGACAGCATGTCTAAAAAAACATGGTAGTACCATGGTGCTATTGTGTTGATGGAAAACCACCTTTTCCTCCATTTCTTTCAACATTTGGACAGATTTCCTAACTCTCTTATGTAACTCCTGTTTTGGCTTGAAGCACATTTTTGAGCTCTTATTTGACCTCCTTCACTCTGCAGATGTCTCCTGTTCAGCCAATGGGAAAAAAGCTACTGGAAGCAAAAAAGACGATGATGGATCATTTCCAGTGAAGATTCAGGGTGCGGGTGTCGAAGCCTTCGAGCTGCAGGTGAGCTTTAGTCCAATTAACATCCACAAATCAAGTGTATCTCACATTTAGTAGTCTGATTTGTGTTGATCAGCAAAGCAAATATTTTCAAATATGTCTGTCAACAAAACATCAAAAGATGCAAAGCACATATCATCCATTAATGCTAGGATTGTGTCTTTTATGCTGATAATGTTTGCGCTGCAGGTTCATGGATTCTGGCTGGTCCAGGATGCCATCGTGACCCTTCTGGGCCGAGAGGAGGTGGCACCGCGCTCATCTGTCGCTCTGGCCCTTTCAGGTGTGACCCTCGACCCCATGACGGAGCTCCAGGACGTCAAGGGCTTCAAAGCTGGAGTCACTCTCCGTCTTGTGGAAGGTAAACGGAAAGACCTTCCATTTGGGAAGTTTACTTTTGTGCATTTGTGAGTGCACAAAAAAAGCATTTTTAAGCCTGTCAACTTTGTATTCTTTTTTTTTTTTGCTTTTTAAAAATTTAATTCATTTTTATTTCAGTTTTACTTTTTAACTGCCAAGGCGAAAGTTTAAGTTCTTCATATAATTTTATTTTATATAAATTTTTTCAGTTACCAAGAAACATTTTTAATAGTTTTACTTGTAATTTACAATAAAAATGAACACCACTGATCCAATATTTAGATTCTAGCTCATCCAGTGATCTCAAACCACTGGAAATTCACTAGAAAGTGTGCTTAGAAGGTGTGGGAACCATGTGGTTTATTGCTGGCCCAAGATGTTCTCCCCTTCAGCTGATAGTCCATCACTTCCCCAGATTCAAAACCAGTTTGACCGCCTGAAGTGAGACTGACCAGCTGGTGAGTGGTTTGTTGCGATTTAAAAGGTGGTCCACAAACTAGCCAGGTTAGGTTTGTGAACCAACTTGAACCAGCTAGAAACCAGCCACCATGTTCCAAAATACAGCAACCAGTTTAAACTGGTTTTAGCGATAATTAATTTCCAAAGGGTTCAGTGGGTTTTTTGCTATACTGGTTTTGCAACTTCTTGATTTCACTGCAAATCGTTTGATGGCAAACTAATGAATCCTTTCTCTGAGCCAAGTGAGTCACATGGTACTCATTATGAGCAGTGTGGGAAAATAAATGATAGAATAGACGTTATTGCTCACTGGATAAATCATGGTTTTACAAGATGAGACGCCTCGAAATTCAGCAGATCAATAGAGCTATGGAAAAAGCCTGATTTTGGTATCATGAAGTGTTCTCGTGTGTGTTATAGAGCCGTACTCCCCTCGATCGGCACAGGCTCATCTGGCACGTGTGCAGGAGATGCTGAAAGCTGTCAGACCCCAAGACGCCTTGATGGAGGGCCGATCTCCGGCTGTACTGAACACACTCACCCAAACGGCCGGTAAGAAATGCACTCCAAGGAGTTCTGTTGATATAATTATGATCATTATATCAACTTAATATTGTAGCTCAAATTTCAGTAGTATGGCCAGTGGATTTCCAGTTCCCAGCATGCTTTGCATAGGAATATTATTTCTTTATTTGTATACTATTTGTTTTTTTTAAATTTTGGTTTGTTTTAATAATCATTGTCACTTGCTTTTGTCATGTTTCTATTTAACTTTTATTTCTGTTTTAATTTGAGTAATTTTGTATTAAAGCCATTGCACTTAGTAGCCAAGACAACATTTCTAATTTTATATTTAAGGTTTTTAAATGTAAGTTTAAGTTAAGTGTAAGTTTTTCATCTGCTTTATTTAAATGACTGAGAACTCTTTAATAGTTTAACAGTAACAACACTGATCCAGCATCTTGAAAACCTTCCGTCTTTGTGCACAAATGCTATCATAAGTGCTCTTATTCAGTATTGCTTCTAAATTTAAAATGCATTATTATTTTTAAGCCGATGGCAGTGAGACTGTCTGATTGTGTTTGTGTGTATTAGAAGCCCCACCGACTCTGCACTCGTCAAAGAACAAACGAGCCAATAGTAAGACAGAGCAGTCTGCTGAAGTCCCGCCCCCTCCTGCCTACATTCTGCCTGGAGTTTCAGAACTTCCTCCTTTGACGATCCTGCTGCCCACCAACACACACAGCGAAGTATGTCAAATACACACAAATAAACCCTCAGGCATTTGGCTTTGTTTTTCAATCTGAAACTGCTTCTCCTAAAGGCTCCCAGTTACCTGCTGGACCTGTCACTCAGCTGTTGGAACCCTCCCCCTGGTTTCCGGAAGCTGCAAGGTGATTTCATGTACATTAGTGTCCACACTCTGGAGGGCAAGCAGTGTGACATCACTTCCTGCCCACGTGGATTTTACATAAACAGGTAAGACTTTCTGTATTGCTAAATTCAGAACCACTTACACTCATACCACTCGTGGTATTTCTGCCTTTTCCATTGTGACAAATGAACTGGAAATAGTTTTGAAAATCTGTTCCTTGACTCACTATTTAATTGCACTATTAAAACTTAGTGTGTACACAACTGGGGGAAAAAAAAAAGGTTATTTTGCTTTTTTAAAGATTAATTAAGGTCATGTGACAATGTAGCTTACTAATATCTGAAATGTTGATCATTGCATTTTGTATACTGTTTCACATATGATTTCTTAAATGTAGTAGATATTACACAATATACTAAATTTTGCATTAAGAAAAGTCCAATTTTAACACGCATGTTATAAAATGTAAAAAGGGAAAATGCATAGCATATTATTTGTACTAAATATTACTCTTTTCTTTTTTTTCTCTTTTACTTCACTTATGGGGTTGTTTTCATGAGATTCACCAAAAAATGTAATTTTTGAAGTAACAGGCTGTTTGTGGCATTAAATTCACATTAAATTTTTTTTTTTTTTTTTTCAAAAACCAAGTGAATAAAAAATCAAAAATGAATGGACAATGAATAAATGTTTTCAAAAACCGAGCTGTATTTTGTGTTACAGGTCGACCCTCGAAGTGTTTGACCCTCGTCCTGCTCAGTCGACTCCAGTGTGCCACTGTCTGACCGACCTGCTGTCCCACATCAGCCCACAGTTCAAACACAACCTGAGCTCACTGCGTCACAGGTGACCCTCCCACACACACACACACTCACCTCACACACCTCTCTCACATGTTTGTCAGTATAGCTGATTGAGCGTCTCTGTTCATTCAGGCCGTCACTGCCGGCTGAGGAGACGCTGTCCACTCCGTACCGCACACTCAGCTGGCTGGGAGTCTCCTCCCTTCATTCACACAAACCCAGCTTCAGAGGCCGGCTGGGTCTGGACCAGGATCTCAATGTACAGGTAAACACCTGTCAGTGCTCAAATGCAGATCTCTTTATTGACATGACTGTGTAATAAATAATGAAGCATAGAAATGCATCAATATCAACACTAAAAAAACTGTAGTAATGAAAGTAATATAATAAAATGTTTAGGGATGCACTGAAATGAAAATTCTTGGCTGAAGCTGAATAAAATGAAACGCTTGGCCAAATACAGAGCACTTTTTTTTTTTTTTCCTTCCCCATGTATTTTTACAATTTCACCATTGCATAAATTAAATGGCCAAAATGTACTTTTTGACTTGCTTTTCAAAGAAAAAAATCTCTGTACCTGTCTGTTCACATTGGTCTGTCACATTGTTTACCTGCCTGTCTGCGTGTGTCAATGTCATTCAAATGTTCTGCTTTTGTATTTTAGGCTGCTGACTGGAATAAGGAACTTCAAGCAGCCAGAGATCTTCCTCAGAGGAGTCTGGAGGAGAGACTTCAGAGGGACCGAGCATTACTGCAGGTCTGAGCACACGTTTGCCGAGATATCCACAGACTTCTGCTGTTTCAATATAAAGCTCATTATTTATTATTACTACAGACTAAACCATCTCTTATCCTTCTAAAACAAAACATACTGTATTAATTTATGAGTTTTTATCTCTGAGTGTCACCATTCAGAATTTTATTTTATTCCCCCCCCCCCCCCATTTCATTTGTCTAACTTGAAGTGATTATTTTGTAAGTATAATTAAGTAAACACAAACTAAACAGACCACACAGACACATCTAAACACTTCAACAGTACAGTTTAACTCTACTACATTCATCAGTAGTGTGACAGTAGTTCAGCTGTTCTCAGTGTAGATTTTCTCACAAGTTTGCTATTTTTCTTTTTTTTATTAATTTTTTCAGCAAGCATCTACATCGCTGTTTGTCTACTTATACTGTAAGCATGATCAACTCAAAAGACCAGTTTCGTTTAGTGAATTAGTTTGTTCACATGGTTCAGTTTAATGATTCAAAGCTGATTCAACAATTCATTAAATTGCCAACACTAAATATATTTTATATTTATTTTTTTATTTAATTGTACTTAATAATATTTTATTTTAACGCTTATTCATTTCATTGCATTTTACTTTATTATATTTTATATTATTGCACTGCATGGAAATCCATAGTGTCCAAGTAGCTTTTACACCACTTATTTTATTTTTTTTTTCTGTTCATGCAGGTAAACAGCATGGGGACCCCCTCCCCCCCCAAAAAAAAGACAGTAGAAATGAAAACAATATCAATTTATTTAAAAATGAAATTAAACAAGTTACATTAATATTAGCAAGATAGAAAGACATGCTTTATATTATGATGTACTTTGTAATTGTTCTCTTAAGGATAGGGAAATATGGGATAAGAGTAGAAAGGTTTTCTCTCTCTTGTGTCTTGGTATTTGTCATGGTGAAGGAGAGATTGTTCCTTTCCTTACATTGCATGAAAAACCATGGTTTTGATGGTTTACACTGCTTACTTCTCATTACTTGTTCTTGCAGGTGAACAGTGCTTTTGTGTGGGCTGTTGCTCAGGCAGCAGAGAAGGTAATCGATGGTTTTGTCGACTCGGTCAACGCTTCTCACGAGGACCCAGCGTTCTTATGCGGTGGCGTGTTCATGAGTATGCCGGCACACAGAGACCATTGGCTGGGAGGAGAGCGGAGTCACAGAGCCGCTCAGCGCCACGAGCTGCGATGCGTTCAGGCTTACAGCGACCTGGAAGGAGACCTCCAAAACCTGCACACCATCCCCACTGCGCTGGCCGACTACCGTGGCGTCCGACTGTCTGCGCAGGGCCTGGCCCCGGGTATTCAGGGCCCCGAGCAGGCTGAGATTCCCAATGGCCTTTTATATGGCTACAGCGCAGGGCCGCTGGAAAATCCATCGAGACGGAAACTCCTAGAGCTGCTGGCTCAGTCCGCAAAGGCTCTTTCTCTGCAAAGACATGTGGTTCTGGGGCCGACCGGGCATCAGCTGCCCCTCTTCACCTCTGTAGATGCCCAAGGGATTCTGGGGGCCGATGGTCGGTATTACCTGCTGGATGTGTATCGTACTATGCCAGCTGATGCCAACTTCCATGTAGAAGATGAAGGAGCAGTAACGGAAGAAGGGAGTTTTCCCAGACGGTACCCTCACGTTTTGTGTCGGTTACGGCCGGAGCTAGTGAAGGCGTTCATTCAACACAAGTGAGTTTTGACAGGCTTCTCAAATGATTTAATTGGTTTATCACACAGATAGCCTTGCCCCCAAATCCACGCCATTGGTTGAGCCAGTGTTGGTTTGTAAGAATGATACAACAAGATGCCAATTGTTGTTCTAGCAGTGTTATTGTTAACTAAAACTTTTTTTTTTTTAACTGAAATGAAATGGGAACATTAGATGGAAAAATTTTCAAACATTTCTAATTTCGAAGCACGAAATTTACTAACTTGAAATAAATAAAAACAAACTGAAATGGAGACTGAACCTAAATAATAAAATAAACTAATAAAAAATAACAATTACTAAAAATGTAACAAATTTGTATATCAAATGTATCAACATTATTTGTATATTAATTGCAGCAGACGATTCAACACAGTTTTATGTTTCCCAAGTCCTTCCATTGGTCGATTAAACTGATGGCAGATTCACACCTTTGGTTGGGCCATTGTTGCTTTGCGGAGGTACTCAAACAAAATAAAACTAAATATCACTCCGCATTGACAGTGGATTAGTTTTTGTGCTAAAAATCTAAATTATGCATGAGAAATATTTGTATTTAAATTGCAGCAGTGCATAATGCATCATGAACAAGCAACAAATATTAGTGCATGAATCAAACACGCACACAGAAAGCCACTCAAACTCATGTATTTATTTCACTTTGAGATTTTTTTAACATTAATGAGTTCCCCTAGCCTGCCTATGGTCCCCCAGTGGCTAGAAATGGTGATAGGTGTAAACCGAGCCCTGGGTCTTCTGCTTCGCCTTTGAGAAAATGAAATGCCCAATCTGGAATCTTCCCTTTATGTCGTCATACGGGGAAAGGTTACCTCCCCTTTCTCTGCTTTGCCCGCCCATGAGAAAATGAGCTACTACCGTGTGTGTGTATATATATATATTTTTTTTTTTTTCCTCGAGAGACATCATGGCTTGCAAACGAGCGAAGCATGATAGTTGCTCAGTGTTTGGATGTACAAATGAACACCGAAGTTTTTTTTTTTTAAGTTCCTTCATCCGAGCCTATGGCTAGCATTAGCTACATGATAACTGTAACCGCATACATAAACAAACTAACTAAAGTACCGTATCCAGACACAATATTTTAAACTAACCATTCGGAGACGTCCTGCTGTAGCCGCTGAGTTGCAACTTCTTCATCCGGGGCTTCTCCATCCGGATCAGATTCTGGGTCAAACTGAAAAGCTTGAAGGACTGCGTGTCTACAGCCATTGCGATACATCCACTGTCAACATTAGCGCATGGTAGCGCAAACTGGTTAAGGCCACACCCCCACCCTCCACCTTGCCCCGCCTATATCGTCCTTAAAGCTACAGACACAGAAATGGCACGTCCTAAGGAAAGCTCATTGTGGGACTGGCTCATAGTGGCTTAAATTCTGCACCAAGGCTGAATTTCGGGAAACAGACTTCAGATACAGTATTAGGGACCACTTAGGCCTATATAAAAGCATCCAAAAAGCAGCACCTTTAAACATCCTTTAACTTTGACGCATTACATCTAAATCTACAAACCAGAGATTTTCTGTTTGTTAATCTGTGTACATGAACACGATTTGTCTCTGTTTCAGACATGCTCAGTTCTCGCAGCGAGTGAAGACTCACATGGAGGAGAACGAAGGGGTGGAAGAGTGTATGAAATCTGGTGAGAACAAAAGCAAGTGTTCACATTCTGTCGTGGGACTGTGTGTCTGAGATGCATCTGTTTTACAGGAATAATCGTATGTCTTTATTTGTGTGTTGTCAGCTGATTCTCTTAACATAGACGCAGTCAGAAAAGCTTGCAAAGATGTCGGATCCATCAGTGACATCATCTTTGAGATGCGTTTCATCCCTAATGTCTACTCCCCAGGTCAGGAAAAGCTCATACTCAAATTAACACAATATGCATTAAAACAAGCTGCAAAGAAGCTCTGTTCAGCAACCAGTCTTAAGTTGCACAGGTATATTTGTAGCAATAGTCAATACATTGTATGGGACAAAATGATCAACTTTTCTTTCATGCCAAAAATCATTAGAATATTAAATAAAGATCATGTTCCATGAAGATATTTTGTAAATTTCCTACCATAAATATCAAAACTTAATTTTTGATCCGTAATATGCATGGCTAAGAACTTCATTTGGACAACTTTAAAGGCGATTTTTCTCTATCTTTATTTTATTTTTTTGCATCCTCAGATTCCAGATTTTCAAATAGCTGTCTCGGCCAACAATGCATCAATTGAAAGCTTGTTTATTCCGCTTTCAGATGATGTATACATCTCAATTTTGAAAAATTGACCCTTGTTGTCCATGGTCTCATATGAAGAACATGGGAGATTTGACGTGTTGCTATGCTTATGAGAAGAAATGCATATAATATTGGGTTATTTAATGGAACTGAACTGAACTTTTTTTTTTTCTTTTCTTTTAGTATTGAATTAAATATATTTATAATCCATGTTCAACATCTTGAATGGAAGTTATTTCACTGTCAACGCATGACTTCTTTATTTTTATTTTTTACTTTTTCTCCTGTGTAGGGTACATAAGATGCTGCCTTAGATTTAGGCTGAAACCTTTCTTAAGCCTTAAGATGCTGTCAATGTAGGCAGCTCGCTAGATTTCAGAGCAGAACTAATATCATGTCTGTCTTCAGCAGAAATCATCGTTTAGTTTCTTTAAAGCTAAACAAGAATTTCCATAATTTGCAATTTTATTTGAGACCTTAAATATTGTTTCTGTCTCTTCGAGTAGGTGTGCAGTTTCCCAGCTCAGACAGTGACGCTGTGGAGCTACAGAAGAAGTTATTGAAAGAAGCAGCATCGTTTATCATAAACGACCGGATCCCAGATTTTGTGAGTTTTTTTTTATACACCTTCCATTTGGCCAAAAAAATAAATTCAGCAAAGACGCATTGAATTGATCAGAAGTAAGAGTATAGCCGATTATAATGCTACAATATTTTTTTAATATTTTTCAAATGAATGCTGCTGTTTTAAACTTTCTGTTCATCAAAGATTCCTGAAAAATAAAATAAAATGTATCAGTTTCCAAAAAAATGAAGCAGCACAACTGTTTTTAACGTTGAGCATCAAATCAGCATTTTAGAATGATTTCTGAAGGATCATGTGACACTGAAGACTGGAGTAATGATGCTGAAATTTCAGCTTTGATCACAGGAATAAACATAAGAGTTATCTAAAATAGTAGTGATATTTCACTTTTTTTATTTTTAAAAACTGTATTTTGATCAAACTAATGTTTACTTTCAGATGAATGACTGCATTCACGGCACTGACATACCCATGGATGGTGCTTCTTTACGACAAGCCCTCCATCAGAAAGGCATAAACCTCCGCTATCTAGGTCACCTGATCTTGTCCATCAGCCAATCAGATCTCAAACATCAACTGAGACACATCATGGTAAAGGCTTTTAAAATCCATTATATTGTATTGTTAGATTAAGTTCAAGAAGCATCTTAATCATATCTTACTGTCTTTCTCAGAGGTTGGCGTTTGCAGAGATTGTAGTGCGATGTGCACAGCGGTTCTTCAGTGGCTACATTCAGGTATTTCTTTTCACCGAATCAATCTGTAAAGATATTATTTTTAGTTAAAAGATTTGTTAATTCAAAAAAATGAAACTGTCTTTTGTGTTGCTCAGGGAGTGGAAACAACTAACCTGTCTGCAGCAGCAAGTCACTTCCTCTGCTGCTTATTGGTTCCCCACTTCAGTTCTGCATCAACTGGGGAGGAGTCGAAGAAGCGCTCCAGGAGGCGTGGCCGTGGAGGGGGCGGGGCTGCAGACAGCATGGCATGGACCGCACTCAGCGGGAATGAACTGTGGAGTCTGATCGGTCAAGATGCTCAAGAAACATATAGACTTAAAGAAGGACTAGGGTGAGCGAAGATCATCCACTCCAAAGGTTTTAACCCTTACATGTCTCGTACGCCCTGTCGTTCTGTCTTCATAAAGCCATCTTTTTTTACAGGTCAAATGTGGACCATCTAGTAGAGCAGTACGGACTCCAGAAGATCTCCTTGTTGAGAGAGATGTGCTTGAAGACTGGCATTCAGGTATTGCGTTGAACCAAACAATGGCTAAATTTGAAAGACTACAATATTACTATTTCTGCATGAGAATTTTGCTTGTAGTGTATGCTAGGCTAGTAGGTTAATCTCTAAGGTTTAAGCTTAAACAAGTTAGAAACACAAAGCAAGACATATGTAGTAAAATTAGTTTAAAATTTTTCCTATTTTATTGCCAAGGTGTCAAGAAAACTATTTATCAACAAAGAACAAATGTACAGACTTATTTTAGTACATGTAACTAGGAATGAAAAGCACCAATTATACAAATAAGATGAAATATTAACGATAATAATTTTAATATTACATCTCAGCAAAATATCACATCCTTTAACAAAATATATTGAAAAAGCATGTTTGATAAGGAGTCAGCAAGGTTTTTTTTTTTTGTTGTAAGGAATCAATACTTTTCTTTAAGACAGATTCATCAAAAGTGACAGTAAAGACATTTGTTACAAGATTTCTATTTTAAATAAATTGTTCTTTTGAATTTTCTATTCGTCAAAGATTCTTGCATGCTTTTTGTGCAAAGTGGGACATTAAATTTTTCGTTTTCAACATTGATAATAATCAGAAAAGTTTTTCACGGCAGATCAGCATATTAGAATGATTTCTGAAGGATCATGTGACACTGAAGACTGGAGTAATGATGCTGAAAATACAGCTTTTCATCACAGGAATAAATTACATTTTAAAGTGTAATCAAATAGAAAATAGTTACTTTAAATAGCAATAATATTATGCAATATTTACTGTTTTTGTTCAAATAAATTCACCTTTGGTGTGCAAGAAGGGTCAGAAATCCCTTTGATACCAGCTATAAAGAAGTGCATTTGTGAAGATCTTTGTTGCTATCTTGTAGGGTGTCTGTGCTGTGCAGTGTTGTGCATTAACTAGTTACTAGTAATTTAGTTACTGTAATATTACTTTTTGCAGTAACTAGTAGTGTAACTAAGATTTCAGTAATAATATTAGTTACTTTCCATAAAACAGCTTAGTTACATAGTTACTTTTGATGCCTCAACCCCGCTGATTTAAAGTCTAACAATCAGATAATTCCTAGATTTATTTTCATAATTTTCATGACTTGCACACGCAAGTGATGTCCCCAGTGCAGCAGGCAAGCTTGGAATATGGAAGAGCTTACATTCAGCAGATACAAATATTGCATTATATTGATTTTGTCAGGTGGAAAAAAAGATCTGTTGTGGCTTTACTTTACTCTACTCTGGAATTACATCCCTCTGATCAGCATGTGGTACCTTATATTAATATAATTTAAAATATTTTTGGAAAATTTAACAGTTTCTTACAAACTCATGTGATTTTGATTAAATGCATAATTTAATCGCATATGGGTAACAGAAAAATTTCTAGCTACACATGACAATTAATGAGATGAATACAACTTCTACAAAGACTTCTTCTTGAATGTCACTATCAATCACTATTGAGTGTTTGTAATAACTTCTGACTGCGATCCGATGTGGATTTTGGTCAAATGAGGCAGAAATATGTTGTTAGTAACATTCTAGAAGAATTTTATGTGGAAGATAAACTGTTACAACTTCTGTGGGGCGTGAAGGAAAAGTAATGTAACTTGTAGTGTAACTACTTATTACTTTCTGGCAACAGCAATTAAAGTAACAATATTACTTTTGAAAGGAGTAACTAGTAATGAGTAATATATTGCATTCTTTGAGTAACTAGCCCAACACTGGTGCTGTGACATTCCTGCCTATGTCATAGAGAAAGTCTTTCTCATTGGTCTGTTTGTGAATGTCCCACAGCTCCGTCTCAGAGAATACATTCTTGACAACCGTAACAAAGCTCCAATCTCTCCTGATGACGTGCTCAACATCCTGCCTGTCGTCAAGCACATAACCACAACAACCACCGACGCCACGCGGATGTTCAAGGCGGCTCAGAACAGTCTTCAGAAAGGTATTCACGGCCCAGTGTGCAGTAACTGAGTCATGTGTGAACTGCCTCGCCTGACCCTGTTCCCTCTGTAGGGTTACTGGAGCAGGCGTACGAGCAGCTGAAAGAAGCGACGTACCTCTTCGGTCGCGTGTGTGATGATCTTCACCCTGAAGCCTGCCGTTGTCTTAGTCAGCTGGCAAAAGTGGCCTATGTACAGGGTCATCCTGCTGAGGTGTGTCTGTGTGCACTATCTATGGTGTGTCTTGCTGCCCAGAGGCTCAAAAGAAAGCTTGTTGTATAATAGAACAATTTAGGTTAAATTAAGGCACAGCCAGCTCACATTCAAGTAAGCTTTAGTTAAACGAGCAAGTTTTTATTTCTTGGAAACTTCTTATTTTTAAATTTTTTTTTTTTTAAATCATAGAAATGATGGACAAACTATACATTTTAAAATAAATATATTTTATATAAAGTTTATAAATAAACTTATTTTGCTCAACCACCTTTTTAAGATGCAATTTATAGTGATGCAGAAGTTTTTAAAAAAATTTAAAACTGAAACAGAAACCAAAATCAAATTTTGCCAAAAACTGAAACCTACACCAAAAATGAAGTTTACTTAATAATAAATTAATCAAATTGATTTAATAAACAATCAAATAAAAACTGTTTGTAAAAAGGCATGTTTTGTCATTTTTAATGCTTTATTAATTTGCTGTTGAAAAATAAACATTTAACCAGTAACTGTAATGACTTGGTTTTTATTCAAACATACATTAATTGTATTTCGATTTAACCTGTTGTCCTCATTATTTAATGTATAATATAAAACATACAGTAGTCAACATTTGAAGTGGATCAAAACCTTTCATCAAAGTTGTCCTAAAACCAAATTGTGTTATCTTATAGGACAACTTTGATTAACTTTTTGATCCACTACAAATGTTGACTACTGTATTTAGCAAAATTCTCCTCTAGAGTTGTTTTTTGTCAGCTAAGAACGATTTTCAAAATGTTTAAGCCATTTTTTTTTTTTTTTTTTTTGTGACTCTTAAAGAAAACATTAAGGGGATGGAAACGTTACTTTTGAATGTTTTCTGAAACAAAAAAGCATTAAATGTCCAAATAAAATGTTTCAGAAAAAAACCATGCATCAAATTAATCCTAACTCAATGTCTCTCTCGTCTCTTGTAGGCTCGAAGCGTGCAGCTGAGGGTTGTGGTCATCAGCGAAAGGGTTCTGGGTTTCGATCATCCCAACACCATTCAGCAATACGTGAGTCACGCTCTCACAAAACCAAACAGACCTACTTTTTAAAATGCACAGAGATGATCATTATCTGATGCACTTATTTCTTTTTGTTCCAGGTGTTGTTGGCAGTGTATCTGTTGGCTGGAGGCGAAACTGCTCTGGCTCAGCGCTGCCTGTATCGTGCCAAAGTTCTTCTGCTGACGGTTCACGGAGCAGATCATCCTTACACTGCAGTCATTGATGTAAACATCGTCATGTGTCATCGAGCTATGACTAATCCCAAATAGAAATATTGGTTTGAATGATAATGTTTCTCATTTTATTTTATTTATTTTTTTCCTTCTCTCCATCAGGCTTCTCTGGGATTGGTTCTTCAGGGAGAGCAGTCATTACAGTATCTACAGAGCGCACTGAAACTCAACAGCTCCTTCAGAGGAGACACAGACCTGACTACAGCTCTGATGTAAGACCAGATGCTTTAACCATAAAAAGAAAATGGAGGGAGATGTATAGTATCGTTAAACCCCCCCCCCTGCTCAGATACTGCAAGCACTATGGCTCTGTTTCAAACCCTAGTGAACTGCTAGACAACTTGAGCGTAATGGATGCACACTCAACATCCACTTCTATTTGGAAAAACCAATTTTGGTCAAAATAAATGGCAGGATCACATATCCTTAATGCATAAGACAGTCCGATAATGCAAAAAAAAATTAAAGGAATTGTCAGTTAAAAAAATTCATATATAATACTGAAAAGACTGATAGAAAATAGTGCGTTCTAATTAGAAATGGACTTTTAATGCAATATTTAACATTATTTTTATGATTTTAATTGCATACAATAAGTTATATAAAATACTCAAAACCACAAATACTTTTTTTTTTTTTTTCCTTGGGATAACAAATGCACGGATAACTTTATTCGCCACAAGTTTTGGGAAGGTATTGTTAGAAAAGATTGCCATCTAATTAAAATTTTTAGAACTAATTAGAGACTTTAGTGCCGTATTTTTATATGCTTTGTTGCCTATTTATTTGTTAGTTTGTTTGTGACATTATTTTCATGGCATTTAATTCTAAAGCCGTAATGCGTCCAGAAGTTTTACTTGACTTTTTTGTTCTAATTTTATTTCTCCTAGATTCTCATTTTGTATTTGCCACAAGTTAAAATTCTGGAACGTTATTACCCCAATTAACAAAACCCCAACCAGTTATGTACGATAAAATAGAAAAAAATAAACGGTCTGCAAATGGATCATTTTAAAATTAAAGCATATTAAATAAAAAATATATAATTAGTTGCTGCCCATTAAGGGAGTTTAAGTGTAATTGAGTTTAAGTGAGCTTAAAGGTGATTGCGTAATTGGACACCGAGGCAGCTTATTAGGGTTAAACGAATAATTTTACCTGTGTTTAAAGTTGCTTGAGGTAATTTTTGATTGTTTGGCAGGCACCATCTGCTGGCTCAGAGACTGTGTTTGGCTGGAGACTACAGAGGAGGCATGAATCATGAAAAGGAAGCTCACAGCATCTTCCAGAGCAAGGTCCGTTTCAGTGTTCTTGTTGAATTTTTGCTTTGAATAAATGATCATGTTCTAAGCGTGTTTATGTGGTGTAACAGTATGGAGAAGATCATCCTCAAACCAAATGCAGCGCTGACTTCCTGACGAACATTACCCAGCAGGCCGTGCGTGTAGAACGGTCAATTCGTCAGGGAGGTGCGGAGCTTTGTGATACACCGCCTGAGGTAAGCACAGCTTGAAACTGTTGTGTAATAGAGCCGACATGTAAAGACTTGCAGGTTTTTGTTGAACATGAGCTGTGTTTCAGGGTTTGGTTCCCTCTCAGGACACCACGCTGGAGCAGCTCGCTCTGGTCAATGGCATACTGAAGACTTCATACAGGTAAGAGACTTTCAGGATCTAACCACTATGAAATTCAGAAACATGTCAATATATGCACATGCGCACAAACACACTGTTTTATTTCAGTTTATATATATTTCTATATCTCACATTTATTTATTTTTTTAAATTCTCATAAATGCAGTTTTTATTTAAATAAGCATAATTTAAAGACAGAACAACAAATACTAACATGTTTATTTCTGCATTATGATGATCATAATTTGGAATGGAAAATGTTTTCATAAAAATTTGTATTTAAATAAAAACTCCCATTAACATTTTGAAGGTCATAAAGCAAAACAAATAAATCAACAACAACAGCAAAAAACACCACCCACTGGGGAGATGTAAAATTTTGTAAATTTGCATTCAGTTTCTGCGGAATTTTCATGTTCTGATTCTGTATATGGTGTTTTTTTTTTTTTTTTTTTTTTTAATGGAAAAAGCTAAATAAATCACTGTTATTGTTGCTTAAGCACAAGAATGATGGAGTTCAAAGAGAAGCTGAAAGAGAGGAAAGCCGCAGAAGAGGCGGAAAAGCTAAACTGGAGAACTCTGAATCAACCAATGAGAGCAAAGATTCAGAGCTGCAGACCAGTAATGGAGAGGATACTGAGGAGACCACAGCGAATGTGGAACAGACAGAAAGTCAATCATCGGAAACTGACTCTTCTGAGAAACCTGACCACTCTAAAATGAACGGCCAGATCGAGTCCCATCTGCATAATGGAGATTGTGCCACAAAAAACAAAAGTGAGGAGGAGGCACAACAGTCAAACATCACTAATGGTGTCTCCACTGAGAGCCAATCCAAATCAAGCAATATTATGACATCCGTAAATGAAGCACAGTCAGAATCAGCAGTGGTGAATGGAGAAGAGTGTGTTGTGAAGGAAGAGTCATGTGATTCTGAGAAGCAGGTTGAGACCGAGTGAGTGAGATGCAGTATGATGGGATTGATCCAGTGTTTGACACTCGACTGTACAACCGTCTCAATTCAGTGTCTTGTAATACCACAAGAGAGATGATGAAGCCAAAAAATTACAATGTCTTGAAGACAGTTTTTAAATCATTAAAATGTTTGATTTAAATAAAGTTGAATTTCTTTGCATAACTGATTTTCTCTCCGCTTTCTTCATTTTGTAGTTTCACCATCTTTTTTTATGGAAGCTTGTTTTCACCACGGGGGAAAAAACATTTTATTTAACAATTCTGAATTTAATTTTTTTTTTTTTTTTATTGGCTTCCAATAAAGTGTATAGATTTCTTTCTGCCACAGAATTAAAAAATATAAATTATAATTGCAACTTCAGATCACAATTTTGGATTTTTCTTGCAACTCAAAATTGAGCGTCTCAAGCATTTAAATCTTGCAATTAGCTTTTTTAAAAATTATTTTTTTTAATCCTGTGGCAGAAACGGGCTTCCATACTCTCTCCAACTCTGTATGTTGACACCAGCTGTACAAAAAAGAAACACTTCACCTTTAAGTCCCAAGAAAACAAGACTCCGATTAAAAAAGACACAACTAAATATTTTATTATCAGAATAAAGTGTACAACAAAAAACTGGAAATAAACTAGCCAAATATAACAAAAATAATGTGGCATTTTTAAAGCAGCAATATTTTCAGCTGCTTTTCTCTTTCTGGATGATCTCGAGATCTTGGCAGTGTTCGTACAGTGGCTCTGAAGGATCAGTCCACATGCATTCTGGGAGCTTATTCAGATTTTCCAGAGGGAACTGAATGAGCGCTGTGTCATTGAACACATCCAGGAATCGCGATGAGCAGGGCAGAGACATCTCGTCACACACACTTGCCACCTAAAACAACACTTGGTCAAGGCCCATGAGTCTTTGTGGAGGAAAAGTGTAAACCTGTGAGAATCTAAAGCTCTCGTTTACAATATGACACCTATGTGGTCAACTTCTGTGACATTAATAGTCTCGAAAGAACAAGATATTCAACAAGAAAATAAATAACATTTTTATCATACATGGCAATGTAACTGCATAATAGGACTTTTTTTATTTATTTTTTTCCCAAGGTGATTGTGTCGTGTGACAAAACCAGTCTTAAGTCGCTGGGGTATATTTGTAGCAATAGTCAAAAATACATTGTATGGGCCAAAATTATAGATTTTTCTTTTATGGCAAAAATCATTAGGATATTAAGTAAAGATCGTGTTCCATGAAGATATTTTGTCAACTTCTTACATAAATGTTTCTCAACTTCGTTTTTTATTAGTAATATGCATTGCTAAGAACTTCATTTGGACAACTTTAAAGGCGATTTTCTCAATATTTTGATTTTATGCATCCTCAGATTCCAAATATTAAAATAGTTGTATCTCAGCCAAATTTTGTCGGATCCTAACAAATTGACACTTAAGACTGGTTTTGTGGTCCAGGGTCACACATCAGGTATTTTCTCTGCATTTGTTGTTAAAATTTATAAACATGCATGTAAGTTAGAAGTCAAGGATACATTTGAAAGGAAGCTGTAGTCTCTCTCAAACTCTCTCCGAAGCATCCTAAGAAAAAAAATTAAACAGTCGTCATGAATAAGACTCAAAGTTGGTAAAACGTACACACAATTTTGCCTTTTCAACTGCATAAATACTAGTAAATAAAAATAACACTCCTACAGTCTCAGTGTTTACTATCAAATTTGCTTTTACATTTTTTTTTAAAGTTATATTTTATGGGCTTTTTAAATATTTTTATTCAGACGGGACAGTAGAGATGAGAGGGATCGGTAAAGGACCACTAGACAGGATTTGAACTCGGGTCACTGCATTAACCATGAGGCTATCGGCGCCAGTTTCCATTTTAATCTGAAAAGTTTAAGCAATTTAGTTGTGTTTGTCATTTTTAAAGATATCTTTTATTTTTTATTTTGGGTTTTATTTTTATTAACTAAATATAATTAATTATAATGTGTGTATAATGAGCCCACCTCTCTTGAATGCCATGAAAACTGTTGCCAATGATAATCATATTTGGCAACGTCTGAGGCGTCCAGTTTTTCCACAGCAGGTTGTTATACAGAGCCTTCCCACAATGCATCAGGTACAACAGGGTGGGTTGATAAACCGCTCGCTTTCCCTCCTGTTATGGAAAATAATGTTTAAAACCGGACAGCAGAACAAATGTCTTTTTATGTCAGTAGATGTGTGCACCTCATTTTCAGTCAAGACTGTGAAGCCCAGCTCTTTGAGGGCATCACACTCCGACTCCGAAAACACAGGATCATACACAGAACAGCTGCCCACTGGTATCTGAGGGGGGGAGAGAATATTGGTATGGTGAATCGACAAATCATTTCATATAAATGGTTAATGAGATGTTCATACCTGCAGTGTCTCTAGAAGCAGTAACAACATTGCAAGCTGGTACCGGGCAGATACACAAGAAGCAAAGTGACCCAAACCGTAACACACACAGTGCTGAAGAGCAACATCTCTATTCTGCTCTGAGGAACCAGAAGCACTGGAAAGAAGATGCTCAGAGAGGAGATCTGAGGGTGGAGATGGGAATGTGGTCATTACAAACTGTATTTTCACATTTATAGATGGTACAGCTGTAATTCAACTTCACCTTTCCATTCCATCCAGAAGTTTTCTCCTCTCAGTTCATTCCTGTGAAGGTAAAGAACATTCTTAACTTAATTCACGCACTTTCCTATTTACTTAAGACTCCAGGGTATTTAAAAGAATATATAATGCATCATGTCTGCTTGGATTTGACCCAGACACTCGTGTAACGTGTGATAGTAGCAGTCAGATGAACTCTCACATGGCGTTTATTATCTTCTGCTTGTCCGGTTTGCAGTCAGACACCTGGTGTGAGTCTAGTTTGGGATTTGAAGCTGGTTTTCCTCTTCTAGCAGCTCCTTTACGGCGCCCTGCTACCTGCCAGTCATCATTACAAGCCATTACAGCAAAATCCACTTTCCAAAGAATAAGACAATTTACACTCGGACTGCTCGAAATACATGGTCAACTAAGTGAGGATCAATCGACTTCCATATGAACACATTTTGTATTTTTGGAGGTGTAAATGTCTCTACGATAAACTTTTAGTAGCTGAGATTTTCATATTTACATCTACAAATACCATACGAGTGTTTCTGTGTTACACTTTAATCGTTCCGGTCGCCCGCTGCTCTCAATATATTCAGTTCCTATACTTTGTTTTTTTGCACAACGCACTAAGACAAATTAATAAATAACTTTTTACTTTTATTTTTTTTTAAATTTATTTATCGACATGTGTGTATATATACTATATTTTGAAATGAATATTCTTCTGAAATTTAAATTTTGCAAATGCTTTTATTTATGGACATACCTACATATCTGAATGTATCGGTGAATATTTATGCACACTTCCACTACTTTCAGTTCTATACAATACAGTATTTATTGTATAATTTATTTTAACTTGTGGAAAAGTTAGCATATTCGATTTTGAACTGTGTCAGGAATACGTTAAATGTCATGCACAGTGTATTCTATTCTATTCTATTCTATTCTTGTAAACCCAATAAAATCCTAAATTAACTTTGACAAACTAACGTTAGTGGGAACAGGAGTGCGCGCTTATTCTGTTAGTCGGACACTAGATGGCGCGCGCTCGCTTCTTTCCCGCTCTTTAGCGCTGAGGTAAAAACAAACAAACAAACAAACAACCTGTTTTATAGCTTTTATTCTCTAAATTCACTTTTCTCAAAGGTTTCCTTTTAGAATTTTTGGGAAATATTGAACAAGGGAAAATAAAATGAAGTGTGTCATTGAAGGCAATGGCATTAAAGGTAGGACACAATTTTACTCGATGTTATCTAAATAAATCTTTACTGATCGCCTTCAGTTAGTTTTTGTTCTTAATAAATATCCCTGTTTAGTCTTTGGAAAAGCAGTTCATGCTCTGTCAAGAATTGGTGATGAAATATGGTTGGATCCACTGGAGAAAGGGGTAGGTGTGATATGATATGCATATGATTATATTTTGGATAATAAATAGTCATTGGGTATATCTTAAAATATAATGAGCTGCCTTTGATTAAATGACAGCATTTTCGGGCACAATCTTTTAGTGTTCAGTCTTAATCTTTCATTTTTGTCTAAACATAATCGGTAACACTTAACAATAAAGTTCCATTTGTTAACATTAGTTAATTATATTCCATCTTATTTGTCTCTCATTTCTAATTCTCTGTCTGTCTCTCTGTCTCTCTCATCTATAGCTGGCTGTAAGGACAGTAAACTCATCTCAATCGGCTTATGCCTGTTTCTGCTTCACTCCTCTGTTCTTCCAGCAATATGTTCCTGATCCAGACATTCAGAAAGACTGTGAAGCAGTGAAATGCAAGTTGAACATAAAGGTACTAAACATTCACAGTTTTTTTTTTATTTTATAAAGTCTTGCCGGATTGGATGATGACTTTATAACTCAAAGTTTCTGCAGGTTCTTAAAAAAGTCAGTCCTCCACAAATTAAAGCTTTAAAAAAGTATTACAGTAAATCAGAGCATTAAATGTTGCATGCACTTCAAAATATGAATATTGTATTGTTTTCCAATACAAACATCTAAACAGCCTTCAATCAAAAATACATTTACTTTAACATGCCAAGTAAAGAAACGAAATCTTGTTTTCTGAGAAATTTAACAAAATTAAATGAGTTTAAACTCTAAACAAAAATCTGTCAACAGGGCATGTAAACTAAGTTGCTTTAAATTAATTAGATTTTTTTCTGAACCCGTTTAAGTCTCAAGAATATCTGCAGATATTTGTCTTTGGTTTATAGTAACTAATAACTTCATTTTGATCCATTTCTCAGAAAGGGATCTTAATGTATGTCATTTTGTTTCTCAAGTAAATGCATCCTGATTTATGAATATTTAGACATTTGCACTGGAAAACAAGACTGATTTCTAGACATAAAAAAAAAATTATTATTACTGAACCAGTAATATTAATACCCAGTGCCTTAACTCATATCCATCAGTATTATTCATTCATTGTACAGCATTTACTAATTATCCTATGCTTTTTAATAATTTTCAGTGCGTGCTTCCCCTGTTCCGCTGTGCGTCGTGGAGAGAGCGCAGTGTGGACAAATGTGAGATATCCATCAACTTCCCAAACAGCAGGGTGATATTTCAGTTTCACTGCAGACACGGTTAGTTCATTTGCATGTGAAGTATGTACTGAATCTGGTAGTGCATTGACAGAGGGAGGAACAGATTGGTGTTGGCGGATGTAATCACAGGGTGACAGCACACTTCACTGGGCTCTCTTCAGTGACGATGAGATGCTACAAATAATTTCGTAATTCATCACAATTTATCACATTTGTTCTAATCAAGATGTTGGCACTTACATGTTTTAGGAATAACAAAGACCTATAATTTGGGATATCAGGAATGCGAAGCTTTGCAGGCCGTGTTCCCAGCTCACCTCTGTCCAAATGTGCTAATGGCCCAGTCCAAGTAAGTGCACATATAATTCAGCATTACTTTTTCTGACACTCTTTGGAGAATTGTGTATTTTTTTTTTTTTTTTAAATGTTTGCATCATAAATAAGGTCATTGGCTGTGTCTCAAAACCTGCCGGATTAGACATCATTTTTGGGCATCATAGTCTTGAGCATCCAAGGCTTTTTGATGCACATGCTTATGCTATGCAGCTCACTAGGTTTTAAGAAAATCTTTTAGTTTCTAAACTCATTCGTAACACTTTACAATAAGGTTCCATTTATTAAAATTAGTTAATTACATTAGTTATTCGTTGAAAAATAGTTGTAAAGAATGTATTGATCTTGGGAAATTTTAATTTCAACATTTATTAAAATGTTATTAAAATCAAATGTTGTATCTGTTAATATTATTTAAAGGACTGATCTAATATGAACTAACAATGAACAGTTATATTTTTATCAACTAATGGTAACAAATAAATACCGTAACACATTTATTTTTCATTGTTAGTTAATGCCTTAACTAATGTTAATGAGACCTTTCATTTTTAGTAGAATAGTCCAATTTATAAGCTATCTTTAAGCCATTTTTGTTTCTGTTTCAGACTTTTAGGTGATATTGTGGTGCATTTCCCGGTTTCACAAGAAGAGGTCACTCTTTCCATTTCCTGTTTTAAAGTAACCTTGAAGACCTTTTGTGAGGAAGAAAATAGTAAGGAAAATTTTGCTGTCTTTATAGTAGTTCACTAGCATGTAGTACTCTAACTGTTGTTGTAGTATATACCATGAATCTCCAGTGTCATGAATAAATTTTGTGATTTTTAATATCCATTTGTTTAATAACTCTCTTAACTCATTCTAATATTATTGTAATATTACAATCATTTAAATATTTTTATTTGCTTTAAAATTATAATTAAATAAAAATTACAATATTATAATATTTTTTTAAATTACCTAATTTAAAATCACTGAAATAAATGTACAGTATGATGAGGTCATGTGGTAGCATACTATTGTGTTTCTCATTAAATGATGCCTAATAATTCAATGCATTTTTTGAAAGTCTATTAACTGGAAATGTTCAGAACTGCATGTAACCTACATGCATTTAGACTTACTGTATCCCAGAGCTCCTGTATACTCAGAAGCTCAACATTGTGGTCTTACATTAATTAGATCTTGTTTGTTTGTTTGTTTGTTATCAGACTGTATCAAAGGCATGAACACCGAGCTGATGCTGCACCCAGATGAGTTTGACTATTTTGAGGTTGGAGAGGATTCAGCCGTGACCTTCTGCCTCAAAGAACTGAGGGTGAGTATCTAGCACGGCATGTTTTAAATACACCGTCCGATATATACTTAAGTTGTTTGTGTTCCCATGCGAGTGTTTTATTTGATGTGTGTACTGGCGAGCGCATGAGGATCTGCCATATTCATTTTTATTGCCACTTATTTCTGTCCTGGGTTGTCCAGTAGTCGTTGTGCCTATCATATTCGCCCAAACGAGTTCAGAGAAAGTGTGCCATGCATGTGAACTGAACAGACTGCAATGTTCTTTTAACTCGCACCCAGGTGTGGTATTTTATTTATTTTGTTAATCATTCTGCATTAATAGGCAAGGCAAATTAATTTATATAGCACATTTCATACACAGTGGTAATTCAAAGTGCTTTACATAAAAGGAAGTCAAATAGTCATTAAAAAATAATAATCACAACAATAAAAACAAGGAATTTAAAAACAAACATTCTCAAGCTTTATTCAAACTCTTCCGCACTGTGGAAAAACCTTCCAAAACACCTAACTATTCCACTACTTCACCCCGTACTTACTTTGACCATCATAAACCAAACAAAAATAACTCCTACTTTCAACTGATTAACCAACACACTTGTCTTTCTTTGCCCACATTCTCTTTACCATCACAGTACTTACTTTAGCCTTGTGTTTAAACTTTTAAAATTATATGATTGATTTAATATGAATTTAAAACAGTTAAGGATAGAAAATGATTAAAATACAGTGCAATCAGTTCGGACGTACAGTGCTCATTC